>NC_085029.1:8866490-9166490 GCF_963692335.1 Osmerus eperlanus | reverse complement strand
CCAACCCTTGACTCCTGACCCTTGACCCCTGAGCCTGATTACTCAAGAGGAGCTTTGACGACATAAAAAATCAATTTAAAATCCAGCTGGACAGAATATTTCTGCCCTCTGGTGGCCATACGAAGTAACTGTACTTTTTGCCACCCACTCATTCCTCATCCTCTCTTCCTCCTTCCACCTTCTGTACCAATCCTTTCCTCTTTCTTGATGCATTCTTATTCCACCCCACTTCCTCCCTATTGCCCTCCTCCTTTTCCTCTCTCCTCCTTTCTCCTCTTCCTCCCCCTCCGCCTTCCCCATCCTCCCATTCTCCTTCCTCTTCCATCCCATCCTTCTTCCCCCTTCCTCTTCTCCCTCCCTCCTCTTCCATCCCATTCTCCATCCATCCATCCATCATCTCCTTCCCTCCCCCTCCTCTCCCCTCCCTCCCTCCCTCCCCTCCCCTTCCTCTCCATCCTCCCCCCCCCCCCCCCCCCCCCCCACCCCTCCGCCACCTCCCAGAGGATCCTGGAGCTGGAGGCCATGCTGTTTGACGCCCTGCAGCATGACGCGGGGGCCAAGCTGGACGCGGGCCTGTCGGAGGAGGAGAGGGAGGGTCTGCGCGGGGCCGTGGAGCAGTGGAAGAGGCAGGTGCTGAGTGAGCTGCGCGAGAAGGACTCCCAGATCCTCCGGGAGCGCATGGACCTGCTGCAGCACGCCCAGCAGGTGAGTCCTGGTCTGGATCACGCAGCCTCCATGGCTGCCTACCTGTCTGGAGCCTGGCCGCTGTCGATGATTTAGCTCTCTCTCTCTCTCTCTCACTCTCTCTCTCTCTCTCTCTCTCTCTCTCTGTCTCTCTCTGTGTCTCTCTCTCCTGCTGTGTGTGTGGCTCTTTCTCTCTCTCTTTCTCCGTCTCTCTCATATCGCTCTTTCTCTCTCCTCTATCTCTCTGTGTGTCTGTATCTCTCTCTCTCTCTTTAGCTCTCTGTCACTCTTTAGCATTCTTTGTAGATCCATCTCATTTAGTCTTTAGCAGACGCTCTTATCCTCTCGGTGTATGTCTCTTCAATGGACTAATTTAATATGTGCTGATCCTTACAGAGAATCAAAGAGTTAGAGGAATGGATCGAAGCACAGAAGCGACAGATCAAAGAGCTGGAGGAGAAGGTACATCCTGACAGAACACAGTTTCCAGGCGGTGTGACACAGACGAGATGTTAAAGTCTCTACAGTGCTGCGATGTGAACCGAAAGCAATTGTGCTTGATCTGAACGCAATCCTGATGAAATCGCTCAGCCCTTTGACCGTTTTTTTTCTCTTTTTCTCTCTCATCATTTCTTTTTTGTTTCTGTCTCGGTTCAGTTTTTATTTTTATTTCTATTTTTCTCTCTAGCTTTTATCCTGTGGTCGTAGCTGTCCTTGTGAGCTCCTGTCAGGTGGGTGGGTTTAGGGCCTGTCAGCCTAGAGACCTTCCAGTACTTTCTCTGAAGGTGTAACCAGCCATATCCCTCTCACTGTCATCCACAGCTCTCCAGAGATGTCTCGACACTTCCTCCCAGAAGACAGGATGTGACATCACTGTTCTGCCAGCCATCGCCAGGATGACCAGCGATGGTGGCCGCCCGCTGGAGCGGGCTGATGTGTGTGTTTTTTTTCCTCCAAGACTGTGGACTGTGTTTCTACCGCAGTGTGACCTCTGTGACCTCTGCCCGGCCTGTGTTGGAGTGGTGTGTGTGTGTGTGCGTGCGCGTGCGTGTGTGTGTCGCGTCTGTCTGTGGAAGACTTCCGTGGACGTTCAGGACATCAAAGTGTTTTTTTCTCCGTTTTCCCTGCTGAGCAGGTGGTGCTCTGCTTCCCTGTGGAAGCATGACGAACTGAGAGATAGACGTTTCCCCTCCATTCCTCTCTTCCCCCTCTCCCTCCCTCCGTCCTGCCGATCCCCCTCCCTGCCAGCAGGCGTCCGCTGCCTCCCTCCTTCTCCAGCCTTTCCCGCTCCCTCCCTCCCTCCTCCCTTCTTCTTCTTCACTTCTGTCTTTGTCACTTTTCTCCCTCCCTCTCAATCTCTCCCTCCCTCTCAGCATTTCCCTTCTCTCTCAATCCCTCCCTCCCTCTCAGCATTTCCCTTCTCTCTCAGTCTCTCCTTCGCTCTCAGTCTCTCACTCCCCCTCTCCTCACAGCCCTCTTCCCCCCCCCCCCTGAAGCCCCATGTCCCCCCGCCCCTCTCTCTCACCTCCTGGTGCTAACTCTGGCTGCCCGGGCTGTGACACACTACCCTAACCCTAACCCCCTATCTCCCGCTGCCCCCACTCCCCCTGGTGTTGACTCTGGCTGACCAGGCTGTGGCCAGGCTGCAGGAACCACCAGCTCCCGACTGTTTCTCATCCCCACACAGCCACCGACTCTGGCTTTACACTCGTCTTTTTGATGCAAAGGGGCAATATTTGGAATAAATGTTCTCAGAAGAGACATGCGGAGGATTGATCATTCTTTCTTTTCGTCGCCTTGTGCTTTTTGTGCTGGCCGCCGGAGGCCGCCGGAGAGCGATGTGTGTTAGCGCAGCGCGCGCCGGTCATGCGTGACACGTTGGAAACAGATATGATGTGTGTTCATGGGTGCATGTGAACACGCCTGGTTTGTGGAAGGCTGGTTGCTTGTGGCCGTGTCCAGATCCAGGCCCTGGAGACAGGCCTTCACTGCTGGGTGAGGATGTGGTGGGTGTGACGGGATGTTTTCGCCAGCCAGACATGTCAGCCTGTCTCTTTGTTTACTTGTTGGAAGTACCAGTTTGGAACCCAGTCAAAGTGTATACTTCAGAAGGGTTGGGGAGGGTTAGATAGATTATACTTGCTAGGGCCCTACATGCTACTACACGACAATGTACCCTACATCCTAGGGCCCTACATGCTACTACACGACAATGTACCCTACATCCTAGGGCCCTACATGCTACTACACGACCATGTACCCTACATCCTAGGGCCCCACATGCTACTACACAACAATGTACCCTACATCCTTGGGCACTGCATGCTACTACACTACAATGTACCCTACATCCTAGGGAACTACATGCTACTACACTACAATGTACCCTACATCCTACACATCTAAGGTTTTATACACTAAATCTATACACAAAGCCTCTCTGAGGATTTCCCACTAGAGAAAAGTGAAAGTGTCACCAGTGAAATGGGCACAAATGCACCAGTCTAGTCAGGAGTGAAGACCTACTGTCAGGGTGGGGGTGGGGTAGTTCAATCTTGTGATAGTGACTGAAGGAAGCACATTTCATGCCAACGTGCACCCAGCCAGCCCCCGGGCCGCCTGTCTCTCTCCGGTCCCTCTCCCTTTGCGAAGTCATGTGAAGGTTTCAGCACCACGCCCCACTGGACAGCTCCCGTTCACAGAACTGTCCTCGACTGAAGACCGAGGTCGACTTGGTTTGGAGAGCTGCCACCACGGAGATTAACTCAGTCTGAGGGTACGATAGTGCTTCTTAGGTTAGATTTAAGGTATTTTTTATACATTTCTACATTTCTCACTGTCCTCTAAAAGAAGAACGTCTGGCGATGGCAGAGAGGAGACTGATGCCCCGTGATGATGACGAGGGTTCTTTGCTGTCCAAACTGGGGACCGATAGTCCAAAGCCCAGAGTCAAGTTCGGTGGAATGTTCTGTAACGTGGAGGGCGCCTACGAGAACAAAACATTAAATTTCGAGTCGTTCAGCCCAAACACCCAGAGACGGCATGTCCGGACTCGCCAGGAGGACAGGTGCCACTCGGACACTTTCAGTGACACCAGCAGCGTGAGCAACTTCTCGTCAGTCAGCGAGAAACCGAGTCGAGCATCCCGGTTCGACGCCGGCTCGTGTTCCCGGGGCCAGACCATCGTTTATCCCACTGGACACAACCGCACCCACAATGGCAAGCGAGAGGTAAATTGCATATGATGATTGTGTTTTCATTTTTTTATTAAAACTTTGTATATTCTAATAAAGTAGACATTTACAGCCCGTCAGATAATGACGTTTTGGGGAAATAAACTCATATTGAATGTTATTGATTTATTTTAACACCCGAGGCTGAAGCTTTGACAACAAAGAAGAGGATTACAGAGTTTATTCACTCTCCAGAGTCCAAACAATACGGCTGAGTCTCCCTCCGGCGTGGATGGTGCGGGCTACTATCAAATCAGTGTTGAGAGCCCAGCCTTTTGAGTCGGTCCCGCCTCGCCCCCGGGACGCATGTAGAATATTAATGAGGCAGATGGTCAGCGGGGAGACACAACGGAAGGGAGGGGGCTCAGTAAGCGCGAGGACTGGTGGCACAGCGCATCCAAAATAAACGGAGAATACGGTAACGTTGTCTGTTGCTCTCGAGCTGAGTTCGCAATACTGTGAGAGACGTTTGACGTTAGCCGTAAATCCCACCACCAGCAGTGCACACGCGATACCGGGTAGCCATTCAATCTCGTGGCTCTAACGTTGGAAATCACAGGTTCCGCGCACCGGCCGGCATGTCTTTCCAAGGCAAGAAAAGCATCCCTCGATTGTCGGTAGGTAACCGTGCAACAGTTCATGTATGCTTTAGAGGTTTCAGTGGTAGTGCAAATGGAGTGAATTATCAAACATCTCTGGCGGAATCTTTTGTCCCTATATCGAATAGGCTATTGCAACTGATCATGGCGGCACTCCTAAAAGAGCATTGTTCGTTCAGCGGCTCGTCAGTCATAGTCATTTGAATGGAATGCTTTTTTTTTTAAACCTCTTTTAGCATATATGCTAGTCTAACATAGTGCAAACTGTAGTCGGAGGCTATTACAATGACACGCCTCTATTGAGTCTGAGCGACGCAGAGACAGCAGCACACACAGCGCTAGTCCTCCAGCGTCTGAGTATCTCGTGGCCTAGACAGGCAGCACGGGGCCGTGCCGGCTATTAAGGGCTTGGCTAGTCTCGCAGACGCGCCGGTCCAGCCAAGCGGAGTACAGTAGTGTCTTGCCCAGGGACTGGGCGTAGTTATCACGGTGAGGCTCGTGAACCGATTCCCTTCCGCTCAATTTGGCACAGTGGCCTGCCCCGCTCATCTACCCGGGTGACCCACTTTCTTCTCTCCCGGAATAATTCTCTCTTTGTTCGTAGGACCGGGGTATATAGGCCTATTACCGTGCACTACCGAAACCACATCCGACCTACATTGATGAAAAGGCCTAACCCCATCTTTAACCAATGAAAGAACTATAATGATGTGCAATGTAATTTAATGAATCTCTGGACGTTTTAAATCGTTGAATTTCAAATCCAGACATGTCCACTTAAAATTGTTCTCCAGAATACTTTGTTACAAAGTGAGCAAAACCCCAGAAATCCTGCTGTTGCACAGTGTGCAGACAGAGCTAAGCTAAGCTTCACCCATGCTTTAGAGCCCCCCCTGTAGCCCATCACATCACCCACCACCCCACCCTCCCCCCCCCAGCTTCCCAAAACTGTCCGACCACATTCCTCCTGTTCTCCCTCTTCCGTGGGCGTCTGTCGCTCCTCCTCGCATCTTAACCCATCATCCTCTCATCCTCTCAGCATGGCCTCAGGAACCACAGCACAGCCCTGCCGCAGGACCACAGCCTTTTAAGGACTCAGCATCTTGCACTGTCCGCAGCGAGTCCAGGAGAGAGCCTATACTCCTCTGATGGAGCAAACGGGTGTTTTACTGCATCGTCAACAGCCTCTTGTCTTTGCACTGTGTCTCTTTATTAACACTACACATCTTCATGATCATGTGACCTCATACGGACACCCCCTCCCCCCCCGCCCAGGAATCACTCGCCACCAAGGGGATCAGCCTAGCTGTCGATCTCCATGACAACAGCCTCTCCTCTCCCCTGCTCCACCCTTCCTAACTCAGTCCAACTCTGTCCCCCCCTCGCCCCCCCCTCTGTCTCCAGAACGATCGCCTCATCATTAAAGGAGGCAAGATCGTCAACGACGACCAGTCCTTCTACGCTGACATCTATGTGGAGGACGGTGTCATCAAGTAGGCGTCGCCCTTGTTTCACTCTCCAATCACGCTACACCTGGTGTTTACCTTCGCATACATACAAGAATACAGCTGATGTAATAGACTCTAATACAACAGTTGTAATAAACTCTACTATGTCAGTCGTAATATACTATATTACAGCAGTTGTAATAGACTCTAATATGTCAGTTTTAATATACTATACATCAGTTGTAATATACTATAATACAACAGTTGCAATATACTTTAATACAGCAGTTGTAATAGACTATAACAGTAGTTGCAATAGACACAAATACGGCAGCTCTAATAAAATACAAGACAGCAATTACTATAGACTGTAACACAGCGGTGATTCCACAGGCAGATAGGAGAGAACCTGATTGTTCCTGGGGGCGTGAAGACGGTCGATGCCTACGGACACATCGTCATCCCTGGTGGCATCGATGCCAACACCAGACTGCAGGCTCCACACCTGGGCATGAGCCCCGCAGACGACTTCTACCACGGCACCAAGGCAGCCCTGGCCGGAGGCACCACCATGATCCGTAAGACCCTACTGACCCCTGAGCCCTGACCTTGTGATAAAACCTAGCCATCAGCCTCGTCCCAGCATCCAACCTTATGGGTGTTCTAGGACTGTGTGGGTGACCATAGTGTACTTGAGCTTTGGGGTTGCTTGACCGGTGGTTCGACCGAGTTCGCATCAATGTACTAACTAGATCATTAGTGTGCTTGACCGGATTGTGTCCTCTCCTCTCTCCTGTCCTCTAGTCGATCACGTGCAGCCTGAGCCAGGCTCCAGCCTGCTGGTGGCCTACGACCAGTGGAGGGATATCGCTGACAAGAGGTCGTGCTGCGACTACTCCCTGCACATGGATATCACACGCTGGCACGAGGGGATGTTTGAGGAGTTGGAGAGTTTGGTCAAGGACCAAGGTGTGTGTGTGTATATGTGTGTATGCCTGTGTGTGTGTGTGCATGTGGGTATGCCTGTGTGTGTGTGCATGTTGGTACGCCTGTGTGTGTGCCTGTGTGTGTGTGTGTGTGCCTGTGTGTGTGTAGACGCAGGCTTCCCTGTGTGTAACGAGGGTGAGTGAGGCTGAAGGGACATCTCTGGGCCACACTAAGATGAAGCTCAGTCTCTCTAATCTACAGAGACAGGCTACCCAGCACAACATGGGCCGGCGTCTCTGCACCCTGGCCCTCATCTCTCCCTCTACCCTGCCTCCCTCGCTCTCTTTCTCTCTGCCACTCTCTCTCTCTTTCTCTCCCTGCCTCCCACTGTCTCTTTCTTACACTCTCTTTTTCTCTTTATTGTCCTTTCTCTTGCCCTATCTATATTTCTCCCAGTTTGTTCCTCTTCCCCTCGCTTTCTCACTCTAATTGATCTATCTCTACTATCACGACCAGCAATAGCAGGGTTGTAGCATGTTATAGCAGTAAACAGAGCTTTAGTAACACACCCTGCAGCAATAACATTGATGACTAGCAAGGATTTGAAGGACCCACCTTTTTAGGAGGGATGGTTTTGAGACCTTGAAGAAGTGCATGCATAAAATAATACATTTCAGTGAAAAACATAACCTCCGTAAACCAACCGTAACCTCGGAACCATGATCTGTTGCAGGCGTCAATTCCTTCCTGGTCTTCATGACGTACAAGGACAAATACCAGAGCTCCGACTCCCAGGCAGGTTCAGCAAACACAACATAGACCTCTGTATGATATGACAGTAACGTACCATGTGATAAACAGCAGAGGACAATCGTCCTCACTGTTGCAGATGGAATAACAATAATATTTCATATTTAAACGGCACCATAGTCACACGCCCAAGGATGCTGTACAGAGGACTATAAAGAAAGGAAAGATGGATGATATGTTCAGCAGAATGACCTGTCCTCACTGTTGCAGATGTATGAGATGTTCAGCGTCATGCGTGATCTTGGTGCCATCGCTCAGGTCCACGCGGAGAACGGAGACATCGTTGATGAGGTGGGGATCAAGCTCCCCTATCATCTCACCCTTGACCCCAACACACTAGCTGCTGTCTGGATACAAAAGACTCTCTACAGTCTTTCCTCTAACCCATTCTCTCTCTCTCTCTCTCTCTCTCTCTCTCTCTCTCTCTCTCTCTCTCTCTCTCTCTCTCTCTCTCTCTCTCTCTCTCTCTCTCTCTCTCTCTTTCTCTCCACATAGGAGCAAAAGAAACTTCTGGAGCTGGGTATTACTGGGCCCGAGGGACACTCTCTGTCTCACCCAGAAGAGGTAAGAACACCCTGGCCACCCCTGACCCTTGAGTGCTTTACTTTGCCTCGAACTGATCCTGATGCTCTGATGATGCTGATATCCACTAGGTGGAGACAGAGGCTGTGTATCGTGCCATCACCATTGCCAAGCAGGCCAACTGCCCTCTCTACGTCACCAAGGTGATGAGCAAGAGTGCTGCCGATGTCATCGCCAAGGCTAGGAAGAAGGGTGAGACTGCTCGGCTGTTTATTACCCATAATCCACCTTGAGGTGTCAATGTGTGATGTTCTTAGAATACCTAATCACCAAATTATAACTTTTAGTTTTTATCTCGTGTATTACATTTGCTATGGAAATGAGCATTTGAGTATAACTTTGTTCGAGAAGGATTTGGAGTAATGAGAAGGTCTGCTCCCCTTGCCTTATTTCCAGGAATGGTTGTCTATGGGGAGCCAATCACAGCCAGTCTTGCAACAGACGGTTCTCACTATTGGTCTAAGAACTGGGCCAAAGCTGCTGCCTTTGTTATGTCCCCGCCCCTCAGTACTGACCCCAGCACCCCAGAATACCTCAATTCCCTCCTCTCCTGGTAAGAAACTCCACAACCCACAGTCTGTTGTTCATAACCCACAACCCTAACCTAAAACTCTGAGCCATACCCTTACCCTTGACCCACAACCCATTTCCCATAACCTACAACACTAACCCTAATCTACAACTCTAACACTAACCTATAACCCTAGCATCTACCCATAACCCTGTGTTTCTTTAACTTTTTACATCCAGCCCTTCTTTGAGAATGGAAACGAATCATCATGTCCCCTCCATGTACAGTATAATCCGAGCCTCTGTCAATGCAAACTTTCCTTTCCACAGTTTGAGAACTACTTTCTCAACTTTCTAATTTCACCCTAACCTTCCACGAGCACATGGTGGACCAGCCCTGAGGCTGTGTCCTTGTGATGTCAGTCTGTAACCATGACATGACTGATAACACTTCCTGTGTGTCTGCTGGTTGCTAGCGGTGACCTCCAGGTGACGGCGAGCGCCCACAGCACCTTCTCCACGGCCCAGAAGGCCGTAGGCAAGGACAACTTCACCCTCATCCCGGAGGGAACCAACGGCATCGAGGAGAGACTGTCTGTGGTCTGGGACAAGGCTGTGGTATGCCGGCAGACACACGCGCACACACACCAAAACACACACACATACAGTTGTATCACTCAGTACTCACAAGTCAGTAGACATGTACAAATTGCTAGTAGTGACATGGGTTTCCTATCCAGGCAACAGGTAAAATGGATGAGAACGAGTTTGTGGCAGTGACGAGCACCAACGCCGCCAAGCTCTTCAACCTGTACCCCCGGAAGGGACGCATTGCTGTGGGCTCTGATGCCGACATCGTCATCTGGAACACCAAGGAGACCAGGACCTTCTCTGCCACCACCCACAACCTGGTTAGTGTCTGGTTAGCCTAGCATAACAACCTGGTTATTATAGCTTTTTTTTTCTTCTTAATAACCATTTTAGCTTTACTTCCATGTTGTTTTAGCAAGCAGTAGCTAGCACTTGGTTAGCTGAACAACCTGCTTTGTTTAACCTGCTTTTCAGATGAAGGTGAATCAAGGTTATCATGACTCAAATAAAATGATTACAAAAGTGTTTCGTGTTGTGTGTGTGTATTGAGCAGACGGTGGAGATGAATATCTTTGAGGGAATGGAGTGTCGGGGGGTGCCCGTGGTTGTCATCAGTGGGGGCCGGATTGTTCTGGAAGGTGGAAAGCTGAACGTCACTGAGGGCTATGGACGCTTCGTCCCCAGTAAGGCCTTCCCTGACTACGTTTACAAGAGGATCAAAGCCCGTAGCAAGGTACGACCTTCAACCCCTGACCCCTCACCATGACTCCTTCTCTGAAGTTGACCCTTTCACTGACTTCTAACCTTAACCCCTAAATCCTCATTCCTGATCTCTAAGTCTGACTCTTGTTGAACTTGACCCTTACCCCAAAACCTATACATTCTACCTCTGAACTTGACCCTGAACCTTGCTCCTCTCTCTTGATCCATGACCCTGAACCTCACTGCGAGTCTCCTCCACTCTGACCTGATGCCCTGTGTCTCTCTGACAGATGGCTGATGCCCGCGGTGTTCCCCGCGGTAACTACGATGGCCCGGTCCACGATGTCATCAGCATGACCAAGTCGGTGCCGCCCACCCCCACCACTAGGGGGCCCCAGGTCCCAGGGAAGGTCCCCGCTGGCCCCAACAGGAACCTGCACCAGTCAGGGTTCACTCTATCTGGTAAGAGCTGCTGATTCTGAATGGCTTGGCGTGTTTATGAACTAAATATCTGTGCAAAATTCTTAGGCACCATAAGATGGGCATTGATCATTCCCATATGAAGTGAATATTGTCTTGAATATTAATAATTTTTTGTCTTCTGTATTTGTGTGTATAAAAGTGAAAATGTGGATAGTTTATTAATTTCATAATTTATTAAAGCATTTTTGCTTATAAAATAGTGTGTATATAATAATATGAAAATATGTATTTTTAGTATGTAATTTTAGTTTATATACGCTCTTCATAGATGAGCCATGACCCTAGTTCTGAGCCTAACCTACTCTCATTCTGTCTCTGACCATAGCTCCAAATCTGTCCATAACCTTTGCCGTGACTTTAACTTTTTCATCCAGCTCCAATTTCCTGGCCTAACTCTTTGACTCCTCCTCTTCTTCTCATCTCCAGGAACTCAGATAGACGACCACATCCCACGGCGCTCCACCCAGCGCATCGTAGCTCCCCCTGGTGGCCGGTCCAACATCACGTCCCTGTCGTGAGTGGTGAACATGAGGGAGGCGAAGCAGAAACAGCCCTTCACACTTGGCTTCCTAAACCGTCCTCAAAGAAATGCAAAAAATCCCAGTTACACTCTAAAACTGTACATTCCAACAGGTTGAAAACATTAAAAAATAAATACAAATATGGTACTTTTCCGGCAAGTGATGGAAACATTACTATAACAATACCTACACCTATTGTACGCAGAACCCAAGTCCAACCAGATCTCATTGCAAAACAATAGATCCATCCACTAGATCCATTGAGTCCATCCTAAGACCATTCAACAGCTATAGTAGATCTCCATAGAGCTGTTCGACCTCCATATAACTGCTTGATGTACATTGCATGCAGCTTCAACCTCCAGAGTCCCCTCGTCCTCTGGTCATCTTGTGTCCAGCTTCAGTTACCTGGTGGTGACGATGAGCAGGAGATAGGAGGGTCGTCTTTAAGACCTCTGAATGCCTCTCACACTGTAGTAGTACTGCTTCCTGACTCTTTCTCTCTCTCTATCCTCTTCTGTTCTCTTCTCTCACTGTCTCTCTTCCACTTTCTCTCTCAATCTGTCTCTTTCACTTTCTCTCTTAATCTGTCTCTCCCTCACTTTCTCTCTCACTTCCTCTCCCTCTTTCCCATTCTTCTGGCACTTAGGCTGCCCCTCCCCCTCTGCCTCCCCTCCATGAATGTTCTCATTAGGTAGTACGAAGAACAACCATACTTGATAACCTCATACTTAAAGGACTTATGTCATTGCCACATGTGTATGTACCTTCCTGTTACCATAGAAACGTTAACCTGGAGAGAGACAGAGGCGTCATATGCTAGTGCTGTAACCTTGCCGTTGTCGTGTCAGTCAGAAGAAGAGTTTCATCAATGCTCCAACATGTCTGTAGAAATACTAGAGAGGCCTAAAACAGTGTTCTGGTCTTAGTCCTGATCCTGGGCCTTGACCCTAATCCTAGTTCTTAGTCCGAGTCATCGGCTTTTTCCCCACACTGTGTGTCTTAAACACCCAATCTCTGGTGCTCAGAACCCTCACGTTCTATCCAACCCCACCCCCTCTACCTAGTAACCACAGTGGACCACAGTGGTTCTAATAATTTTTTTAACAAGCTGTCTGTCTAGTTTGTAAGGATATCATTTGATAACATTTTCATGTTTGTACTTTGTACTTTTACCGGTTCAGAAAACGGCCATTATTTTGTAGCCCAGAAACCAACAGCATTAGTAGTGTACAGTTCTCCTGCAGTGTTGTTAGTGGAACCCTGTTTGAGTGTGTCTATAGTTATCACCTGAGGCAAAATGGTCCAGTAACGGTCTTTTTCTATTGTCTCAGTGTAACATTGTAAATATTTAATTGTGTCCCGAAAGCATCATGAAGAGCATGTCCTGAATAAAGTTTGAGGGGAAATAAGTTCCTTGTCTTTATTGACGTTTAGTAATAACAAAACTGAATGGTGTTGCTCAACTTTTGGGGCCTGCAGTGTTTTGAAACGCTGCTAGTCTAGTTTCCTCCTAGCAGAGGGAGGGGCTAGGTGGAGGATATTGTTGGTCCCACAGGGATTGATAGCAGTGGGGGGGGGGGGGGGGGGGTTGCTGGAAGGGCTGTTATTGAAAGGTTAAAAACACGTTTGCGTGCCAACATTCCATGGATCTAGAGGGAGGGAGGGAGGGAGGGGGAAAAGAGGAAGGGTATCTAGTTCCCTGGGGAAGGCCATGTGCTAAATGCCGTCTGGTGCAGATGGACAAATCGTTGACCAGAATGACAGTCAGAAAAGTGCATTTAAATACGACTGCACATTTATTTATAGCGGTACATGAAATACAGTGTTTGAAACATTAGACATACAAAATCACAATTGATTCACTAAAGGAAAATATCTTCATGACTTTAAACTATTATGTACACAGCAAACGAGTAGCCCTGACCTTATCAAGGTCAGAGCTACTCGAGTGGGCCCCAGCTAAGATTTATTTGTTGATAAGGAACTTATCAACAAATAAAACTTTCCCAGATCTGTATAAATATATTTCAGCCCCACCGGCTTGCTCGTTTGAATTCTAGTGCATGTTGTCTGTTACTAAGGCAGAGCTAGCTTGTAGAGATACCACATGCCTACATGTTTACAGGACATCTATACACATGAAACATCACTATAAGACACAGATTAATGGAAACAAATTGGATGAAAGCGTCTGCTAAATGCAAATGACAAATGCATTTATAATAATAATGGATTCATTTAGCAGACACTTTTATCCAAAGTCACATATAATACCGTTGGGTTTTTCTACTGTCCTTGGTATCTCTCCACATTTCTCCCAGGCATCCTGTCTGCTACTCTGCCGAGACGGACACCCTCCCAGCAGATATGGTCAGAGGGTGTCGTCTGCAGCTGGTGGACAGGTAAGGGAACACCCTCCTGGTGAACCTGTGTTTGAACGAGTAGATGATGGAGTTATCGCTGGCGTCCGAGAAGGTGAGCCTGGCCCGTTCCCAGTCCAGATGCACCCTGACTCTCTGGGTCTTCCTCTTCAGGGTGAGGGGGGCGCCGGTAGGGCTGCAGGCCCGGTACTGCCCCCCGGTGAAGCAGACCACCCACAGGCCCTTCTCTGGGTCTGGGGGTAACCACTCCTTCCTGGGGAAGTTGTCCTGGGCCACACCCAGGGCCCAGCAGCTGTTCTCCCCCACCTCCACCTCCCACTTGTGGGAGCCAGAGCTGTAGGCCTCGGAGCCCAGGACGCACTCGTGGTAGCGGAATCTCTCGCGGTTGTCTGGGAGATGGCGCCCCTCCTCCTCCTCCTCACTGTAGCGCACGCTGATCAGGTTGTCGGACACGCTCAGGCATGCGTCGGCTGTGTTCGGGTCCAGAGTCACCGGCGCTGGGGCATTGACAGAGAGGGAGTGAGGGAGGGATGGAGAAGGAGGAGCGAGGGAAAGAGAGAGTGGGAGGAAAGGAGATGGAGGCAAAGAGAGGAGGGTGACAGAGCGTAGAGAGGGAGAAGCAGAGTGAGGGATAGAGACAAAGAAAGCAGACATGGTTTGCCAGAAAGAAAGAATAAAACAAGAATGAATAAACAACCAATACTAGGAGAAATGACAACAGATGTCTATAAAATCAAATAAAAAGTAAACAAACAAGTGGCGCTGACGTAATCGTTCATCGCTGGGCCTGCACTTACTGTAGTGCACCAGGTTCTGCATGTTCTCCCAGGCATGGTACCGGATGCAGCCCAGGTGCGGGGCCAGGTCCAGCAGAGACCCAGACACCACCTCTGGTTCCTCCACACTCAGCTGGGTCCTAGTGCACACAGGGTTAGTACGGCCAGCTTTAGTTCACACACCGTGGGTTAAGTATCATAGATAGCCTAGCTGACATGTCGGGTTGAAAGTAGTACTGAAAATGACTGTACACAGACAGGCTTTATCTCCAACTAGCTGAGTATGACTAGGTTTACATACAGAATAACCCAGAGATTGGCCTGAATGACACACCCACCTCTCAGAAGTCTTCTTGAAATTCTGTAAGGAAAAGAACATAATAGAGAGTTGCAGGGTATCATTACAGGTAGACTGCTAACCCCTGTCTGGTTAGCATATCTCTCCCGATAACATGGGAGAGGTCATTGTACCTGTGAAGGTAGGGTACTATCCCTTTAAAAGGGGGACCACTGTCCCTTTAAAAGGGTGGGACTGTACCTTTAAGAAGATCACATCTTCAACAGCCATGGCCTCCTCTGTCACCCTGATGGCGTCTGTAAGACACGCGATGTCATCCATGATTCTCTCCATCCTCTCCTTCATCTTCCGGCTCTTCTCTTCCTCCTCCTCTTTTATCGAAGACATCAAAGCCGCCTCTTCGTCTCTGAGGAAATGGTGCAGCTTCTCAAACTCCTCCCCCACCACGCGCTCCGCATGCTCTGATTGGTTCTACAGGTGGGCGTGGAGACAAGGGGGAGTGGCACAGTATCCTAGGCGATCGAAACTGCCTCTGTGTGCCCAACCGCCAGGTGTGTTTTGGGAAGCCATCTTGTTTTCAGCAAATGGAAGGTGTTGTGTGATCCATGCCTTGAGGTACTGGGCTATGGTCTTGCTAGTGTGTGTTTACTCAGCTATTAAGAAACGTAACTGACTCATAACGTCCCAAACAGGTTGTGACATTCAGTACACTCTGTAAGACCTTAAGGAACGTTACAAATGTGTTAGGTACGTTTCTTGTACATCATGACATTTTATTTGAGGTCATCCTCATAACGTTACTTACAGAACCAATAGGGGATCTAAACGTGTGTACGTTCAGGCAACATTTATAACATGACTAAAAGGACGACATTAGGACATTCAGAGGCCCCCACATTTCTATGTCCTGAATAGACTTGGGGCGTAACTTTCACCAGCTGACACCACAGGTACGTAACCATGACTTTGTGGAGACTAATATAACATACACATCATGTCCTGGAACTTTATTTTTGTTAGCTGGGTAGTACCTTGATATGCTGGGCTATGGCCTGGCTGGTGTGCAGGGCAGTGTTCAGCGAATCCAGCTTGCTCTGGAGAGGCCTGAGAGATGACCGCAGCTCCCTCTGAGAAAAAAAGAAGAGAGGAGAGGGGATGACAGGAGAGGAGATGAGGGGATGTAAGGAGAGGAGATGATGGGATGTAAGGAGAGGAGATGAGAGGAGATGAGGGGATGTAAGGAGAGGAGATGAGAGGAGATGATGGGATGTAAGGAGAGATGAGATGAGAGGATGTAAGGAGAGGAGATGAGAGGAGATGATGGGATGTAAGGAGAGATAAGATGAGAGGATGTAATTGAGGAGATGAGAGGAGATGATGGGATGTAAGGAGAGGAGATGAGAGGAGATGAGAGGAGCATGAGAGACAGGATTGAGAGGTCAAGACTGATCCTTTCGCTCATCCATCCATCCGTCTTTCTTTTCATCCATCCATCCACTGTCTTACCTTGCAGTCAAGCGCCGCCTCCTCTACAGAGCAGCATTCGTGCTCCTCGTGTTCCTCCCTCTGACACTCTGAGCACACCAGCTCCTCCTCCTCCATGCAGAACATGCTGAACACCTCCCCGTGCTCTGGACACTGCCCCCCAGCCTCCCCAGGCCCCCCGCCCCTCCCCGGCCTTCGGGACTGCCCCTGGAACAAGGAGTCCAGCAGGCGGTTGAGGACACAGTCCAGCAGGTTGCGTCCGTAGCAGACGGTGCAGCCTCCCTGGCCTCCCAGCTCTCTCTGACACAGCTCCACGCAGACCTGGCAGAGACGGTGTCCGCAGGGGAGAACCAGGGCCCCTGCCGCCTGGCAGCCCGGGCACACGGACTCCGACACCTCCATCCCCTGCTCCTGGGGATCCAGCCCAGGCTCAGGCCCACTCTGCTCCCCTGGGTCAGCATGTCCAGGCTGGGGCCCACTCTGCTCCCCTGGGTCAGCATGTCCAGGCTGGGGCCCACTCTGCTCCCCTGGGTCAACATGCCCAGGCTGGGGCCCACTCTGCTCCTCTGGGTCAACATGCCCAGGCTCCTCACCGAGACCTCTCTGGTCTGCCTTCTCTGCCATGGACGCTGGATCTCTGGATTATGGAATTCTGGATTCTTAGTTCTGGAACTCTAAATTTCTGAATTCTGGATCTCTGGAATCTTGAAGTTTGATGCTGGATTCTACATCACTGGACCAAAATTAGTGGATAACCAACACAAATAATGATTAGATCACAGGCAATGGATTACCTCGTCTCTGGTGTGCCTGTCTTCTCACTTCTGTCAACTGGAGGTTAATTTCACAACCTCTAGTGCTGCCTGTCTGTCTATTTCTCTGCTAGCCTGTCTGCCTGTTTAAATGTCTGTCTGTCTGCCTCGATACAAGTCCGCCTGTGTTCCTGCCTGCCTGTCTGCCTGTCGGTCTGGCTCAATAAAAGCCTATTCTCCAACCTGCCTGTCTACAAGTCTGTCTGTCTAAATGTTTGCTTGTCTGCCTGTCTAAATGTTTGCCTATATGCCTGTCTAAACGTCTCCCTGCCTGTCTGCCTGGCAGCCTGACTGCTTTGCAAAGTCCCACCCTCTGCTGACTATTAATAGAAGTATGTTTACAGTCCAGCTCTGCTTGTACCTGCCAGAAAACAGGCTGAAAGTTGAGAGTTGATAATTACACACACTCGCACACACACACACACATTCATGGACAGTCTCATGGATACACACACAAAACCACAAGCACACACACACATGCATGTCATGAAAAGTAAGAACAGGGACACAACGTTGTTTGGCACCACCAGGAATCAAACCGGCATCCTTCTGATTAATAGCATTCCCGATTCCCTAACCACTCAGCCATCTGACTCCCTTTACATTATAGAAAACATACCTATCTGTTGGTGTTCTAACGGCTCATATCAGGTAAGACACTGCCAGTGCCTGACACAAATAGAGAGAAACACACACAGGAAAAGCTACTCTGAGTCATCCTCCTTGGAGATTCTTTCTCCTAGGGTGGGTGATTATGCTACTTACCTAGCTGGTATCTCCAGGGGAGGTTTGCCAGGTCCTGGCCTCACATATGCCTCACCCTGCTGGGGCCCAGGGCACTACCCGCTGCCCAGGACTACCTGGGCCTACAGGGACCACATTTGGTCTGCAGTCTCTATTTATAGAAAATCATAGTGATTTAGTGATATTCATTAGCTTTTCCATATACACAAAGAACCAAGTATGCATTTAAAACACTCCCTTCTCTTTATTTGGACTTTTGCCACATTTGCTTTTATTGTTTTATAGTGTATGAACAATCAATGGAACTGTAATGCAGATTATAATCAATATGTGTTGTCTCCGTCAGGTGGCTGAGCGGTTAGGGAAGCGGGCTTGTAATCAGAAGGTTGCCAGTTTGATTCCAGTTTGATGAAGTTGTGTCCTTGGCACTTCACCCTACTTGCCTCGGGTGAATGTCCCTGTACTTACTGTAAGTCGCTCTGGATAAGAGTGTCTGCTAAATGAATAAATGTAAATGTAATGTCTCCAGTTCGTTGTACAATACCTTATCTTTAGCCTTACTAGTTAACAACCTGTGAGAACTACATGTTGACATCATTCCACTGAGGACCGCACGGGGAGGGAGGATTGTTAACATAGCTGAACAGAACTCAACTCTTGGATGGACACATCATGAAACATCCCCTTCTGATGGAGCTGTGAAAATCATCTTTAAAAGGTTTTGTAAATATTCTCTCTCTTTCCCCTAGTAATTTCTTTTTGAGGATTTGGATGTAGGCTATTAGTTTTTGGTACATTTTAACTGGATTCATCATGGGTCACATATACTTCATGCTTACAAAATTAGTATAAACTGTGATGTTAGTTTTTTTATTTAATTACAGTGACTTCAGGTTCAATTTCTCAGCATTTTAATAATAGTTCATTAATCATTTAAAAACATTATTACATATTGACACTGGGTTTAAAATTGTTGAAACAATTTAAGTAGGATAAACAACTTGTTTACATAGTATATACATCCAGTGTGTCAATATCTTATAAATTAAGCTATAAATCAACAACAATAACTATAGTAAATATTAATATCTTTTTACAGCTCAGTTCTACGAATGTATGAATACTGTTTCATTAAATTGATCTGGAGTCATTATTATGTGCCACAATGCTGACAAATTATATACAGTTTATATACCCCATGCACTTTTGTAGTGTTAAATAAGGACCTATTCTTAATCTTTTTTAGTTTTCTGTTTCCTGCATAATTTGAAACAGAAAAAGTGGATAGATGCCACTGTAATGGTTGCCAACAGAAACAAAATAGCCAGTAGGAAACTGATCACATCAAGGGAATGATATGAGTACCAAGGCATCTTATAGGACTCTGTACGCAAGTGGGCAGCTCCTTTGTGCTTTATGACATATTCAATCCAATAGAGGGCAGTGTCTAAAGGATGCATAGGTTTATCCCGATGAAGACTAGAAAGTTGTTGCATGTTGTTCTTGTAGGAGGGGTTAAGTAGGACATCTTGAATAGCTTCTAGAAAGTTCTGGCTCGTGAGCTTAGTGACTTCTAGCACCTTAGCAGCACCCCGTGTCTCCATTCTTAAGAGATTTTCAAACTGGTCAAACAGAAGTGGCAAGCCTACAATTGGTACTCCATGATACATGGATTCATAGACCCCATTGGTTCCACCGTGGGCCACAAAGACCTTTACCTTTGGGTGGCCCAGAAGGTCGTTTTGGGGAATCCACTTCATTAACATGGTGTTGTTACCTAATGTCGTTGGTCGCTCACCTTGATGTCTCCATACGACCTTCTGAGGTAGCTGGGCAAAAGCTGCAGCAATCTCATTGGTTATTTCCAAAGGCAAGCCTTTAACTAGTGTTCCCAGGGACATTAAGACAACCCCATGCTCACCTGAGCTCTGCACAAACTCCTCGAGTTCCTTTGGTAGAGGCTTGGAGTCCTTGCACTGAAAGCCACCGATGTACACTATATTAGGCATTGTAGGTCTGGGAAACTCAAAGACAAAGTCCAACCTCATGAGCCAGATGTCTGTGCCTTGCAGAAGATGGTAGAAGTTAGTTCCAGGCTCAAAGTACTTCTCCACCAGCCTTTCATAATGAGGACTAACCACAAAACTATCAATGTACATGTTGAGGAAGTAGTGGAACATGTTCTTAACCCTCTGGCTGAAAGTCATTTTATCTGGGACTGCACATCCCGTGGTCGGCACATAGGATACTGGTGAGGGGGCCACCACAAAATGTCCCTCCCCACTAGTGATCCACCTCACATTAAAGACAGTGGGCAGCTTGAGCTTATGGGCTACTAGTACACCAATAGGTATACCAGGGTCCAAAAGAACCATATCATACTTGGTATCCCGAAGACTCTGCATCAGATCTTTGTTTTCAAACATCTGCACCACCAACTGGCTAGCTTCCTCATGCATCTTTGACAATGCAGTCAACATCTCAGAGTAGAAAGATAAGAACGCCGTCACTGATGCTCCTTCCTTCTGGATCTCTAACATCTTAACCAGGAAGTTCACAAAGTAATCTTCCTTCTCAATGCTCATTGGTTCTGGCATGGCGATGGTGATGGAACTATAATGTGGTGAATCCTCATTGATGTACCAGCTAGTGGATGTGCGGACCACTGTGACCTTATGACCCCTGGCGTGAAGCACTTTAATCAGCAATTCCATGTTGATCCAGTGGCTACCATCCACAGGGAAGACCAGTATCTCACCTCCATGAGCTCCAGGACCTCCCAGAAGAGCAAAGGTCACAGCCAGGACCACACAGGTTAGAGGAAGATACCTCATATTCCAACTCTAGAGAAATTATATACATGTCAATTAGTACGGAAATTACAAACTTTATTTGAAACCAATAATCGTTCACATACATTTGTTACTGACAGATTAAGATTCTTAATACTTTTAATAAATAATTCAACTTAATTAAACCAACTTCTAGACATTAGAAAACTCCAGTTCACTTTATCTTTCAATTAAAGAGGAATGTTTGGATGCATGGATTAGAACAGTTAAAAACTTCCCATTAAAATTCTAATCATTTATACTAAACACTAAATGTAGGTTATTCATTGCTGCAATTTTGCCTTGTCATTTCATCTGAAAGTCCAGAGACATGCATGGATCATGGCTCATCTCCAATAAAAAAGATTACTAAAAGTACTCTTGAAAGCATAGAGTATGCTCTCAGTGTGAGAACACACACTTCAAACTACCACTGCCATTTGCATTAATTTCATGTAAATGCATGAATAAAAAAAACATACATTTAGGAAACATTTTCTGGACAGAGCTGTAACCAAACAACATTCCCAAATTCTCAGATTCATACATAAAAAACAAATGCTGCATTCACTTTCATGCAACATTCAAACCATTTAGTGAATAGAAAAGGAACACAATTGTTTGTAGCGTTCTAATCTGTTCAAGTTTGAGAGTTGTTGAAACCTACCTCAAATCCCTGTGCAGCAACAAATTTATAACAGACTGTGGTTTCCTAGAGTAGATATTGAAGAATTAGAGTCCAAACTCCAAATTCAAGTGTTAGTCTTCATGTTGCATCATCTGGGAGAGGTTATCCAGAGTAAAAGGTATATTCATATTGGCAGCAGACGTGTGGGTATGTGTGTCTGTGTGTTACAGAGAAGAGACAGGAAGTAGGGTTGTAATCCAAACCTCTTGTTAGACTCTCTCCTCACTACTGCCACAGCTTCTCCCCCATATTCTAATCCCACTCCCTTAGTATTATTTCAAATTAATCTCCCATCATAGAACAAATCATTCTCATGCCTCCTCATTCACAACTTGGAGAACACAGAAGAAGTCTCTTGTTTAGTCTTAAGATAGATAGATATGGCCTTGACATTCTTTCTATTTTCCTTGTTGCATGGCACTTGTTGCATATACACTTTGGTAACATTTTGACCTTAGACCTACTCTCTAGTGTCACAGACATTTCCTAGTCGCATCTTACAAAAAAGTAATTTATGGCTATGCAGGCATAAGCAAGCTTTAACAACAGCATGATGACAGTTTACTATGGAGGACCAAACCTGCCATATTTACAAATTTACATTTAGTCATTTATCAGACGCTCTTATCCAGAGCGACTTACAGTAAGTACAGGGACATTCCCCCGAGGCAAGTAGGGTGAAGTGCCTTGCCCAAGGACACAACGTCAGTTGGCATGACCGGGAATCGAACTGGCAACCTTCGGATTACTAACCCGATTCCCTCACCGCTCAGCCATCTGACTCCCTGAACGAATGAATAAATGAATAAATCAATCAATAAATCAATCAATAAATCAATCAATAAATCAATCAATAAATCAATCAATAAATGAACACAAAAATAAATACATACATAAATGTAAAATATATGTAACTATTGATTGACAATTGTGCATTAATTAATACATATATTTGTTTATTTCTGTCTAAATGCATGGATGTGGACATTTATTTATTCATTTATTCATTCATTCATTCATTGTTCCCAATATGATAATGAGAGGAGGCCAGTAGGCGTGGAAACTGACGTTCAGACATTGCAATCAATCCAGAGCAATAGATTCAATCTAGCTAACGCCTGGGACACACTGGCTGCGAAGCGGATATCGTTTTTATGGACAACATAGCCTACATGGCCAGGCTGGCCGACCTCGTTGAAAACAAAGATTTAATTCACCATATGATATTTGGATAAACAAACATGTTATAAAGAATTGACTACGTTAGTTGTGGGCTATCACTTAAACCCAACTTCACTACGCTGACCGGCCAACCATGTGTTTACCCCGATAAAAACTATATCCGATCAATTCTCAAAATGTAAACATTTAAAAATAAAAAATCCTTATTGTTGATTGTCAAACCAACATTTTTGTCCTGTGTGTAAGAGCGAGATAGACGAGTTGTATGCCCCACAGCACGTATTTTACAAAGACTACGGCAACAAAAGCCAAACATTGCCACGTTATGTTGGGAATGGGATGCGGTTGCGACGGTTGTTGGAGCAACAAGTGGCCTAATTAGCCTGTAGCCTATGCCATGTTTATGTACCATGTCAGCTTTACATGTATAAAAGGAAAGCTCAGAGAAGGTGAAAGGCTTGGTGAAAGGCTTGGTGACCGGCGTGGAGAAATGCGCGTCTAGTGTGAACAGCATCGCGTCATTCGTAGCAGATTGTGGCGCTTCAGGGCGCTTCGCAGCCAGTGTGTCCCAGGCGTTAGCTAGATTGAATCTATGGCATTGATTGCAATGTCCACACCTACTGGCCTCCTCTCATTATCATATTGGGAACAATGAATGAATGAATGAATGAATGAATGAATAAATGAATACATAAATAAATGAATACATAAATAAATGAATACATAAATAAATGAATACATAAATAAATGAATGAATAAATCAATCAATAAATGAATAAATAAATGAATAAATAAATGAATAAATAAATGAATAAATAAATACATAAAAGAATACAAAAATAAATACATACATAAATGTAAAATATATGTAACTATTGATTGACAATTGTGCATTAATTAGAACATATATTCGTTTATTTCTGTCTAAATGCATGGATGTGGACATTTATTTATTCATTCATTCATTTGTAAATATGGCAGGTTTGGTCCTCCATAGGTTTGGTCCTCCATAGTTTACGTGATACAAGCAACATAATTCATAAGCATATTTCTCTTCTGAACATGACCAAGGGTCACGTTCTCATGAGCTAATATAGCCGGGTATAGATCAAACATTGTTTATTTTATCCAGAACATTTAACACAGTATAAAAGTAATAAAGTAATCATTTGTTGTAATCTTTAATTATTGTTAATTGATCATTGGTTAATGACAGACCTCTTCAACACACACAATGGAATGTAAAGACATTATTGGTGAATGTAAAAAAAATCAAACTTGTTTAATAACATCACTATAGTGTATGTCCAACAGTCAGCACACATAGGCAGACACTGTTTCTACAATGTAGAAATGGCAACATTATATATATAAGGCAACATAAGGTGTACACACACTGTATCCACTGTATACATGCATACAGTTTATTCTTTACTACTGTATTGTTTTATATTTATTGTTCTTACAAACAAACAGACCTACAGTATAACAAGTCTTGTCAAATCAGGGATCAATTAATAATTATAATTGCTTAATTGTATTTTATTTCACCTCACAGCCAAGGCAGTGACTCAGTCATTGTTTATAGTCCAGTCATTTTATGAAAAAAGGTAGGACAAATTGCAACAGAATCAAATTCAACTGATTTGTATCCTGTATGTCCTGAGTAAGGAAAAAAAAAAGCCCAGAAGAATCCCATTAGGGGAAAGTTTAGAAAAAGACCCAAATATAGCCTATTCATACACCTATTCATTCTTTTTCTCACATGAATAGGGTACACATTCAAACCTTTAGATATCACCATGAACATTACTGAGTTGATTACTTACATCAAGACAAACAAAAAATGTATTACAAGTTTTTTTTAATTCTTTGGTAACATGAGAAAACGGTGCATAATCTAATTAGGTATGTACTAATTTGCACAAATACCACAACAGATCTAAACATTGGGTATAGCCAGGTGAAAATGTCTTGTTGAATCTTGTTGACAACAGTAGACTGACAGACATCTTGGTCTGATGGGTTCAAAATGCCACCCTTTTGAAAGTGACAACTTTGAAGCGTGTTCTGTATGATGATTACTGTATGAGTCTGTGTGTGTGCATGTGTAGAAGTGTATTCCCAAACAGAGCCCACTGTAGTTTACAGTGAGCGATCTGTCAAAGGCTACAGGCACTTGCATAATGGCAGAGAGTCCACAAGAAGACTTTTTGTGGAGAACGCACACTCCAGGAATGTAATTAGGAAAAGCTGTTCCTCCTCTCAATGCACAGCTCCTTCCACTACATGGAATATGCCGCGTACATAACGACCTAAAAGGTGTCTGTCTCCGACTGCACACCAGCTCTCTTTACCATTTCCTTATTTGATCCTGTGTTTTGGTTGCGTGTGAACTGTGTCATGTGAGACCTGTTGGTGTACTCAACGCCATGTTTACACAATGATTGAACAGGACAGGGTGGCGGTTGTGGATCAGTGTGTGCATGTGTGACACACTGTGCCCACATGGATGTTTAATGCTGTTTAAAGAAGACATGCTATATCAAGTTACAAGTAACATCTGTGGTGTTGTCGGTCAAATTTGACCGGGTAGTAATTATGGGTGGTTTAAGCAGGGAAATAAACAGTAAATGTTGCCAAATCATCTTAAATAACTAAAAGGTCAACAACACATCAAAACTATGAATAAAAACATAAAATAATAGTATATTAATTAGGGATGCACCGATACCCAATACCAAGCTCATATACTTGTATTAGTTCAGAGTTCCTGGTTCTTGTTGCTCCCGTGTTTTCTGTCTCCCTGGGTGTGTTACAGCCCTGGTCTTGTCTTTCTCTCCCCTGGCTCCCTGGGTGTGTTACAGCCCTGGTCTTGTCTTTCTCTCCCCTGGCTCCCTGGGTGTGTTACAGCCCTGGTCTTGTCTTTCTCTCCCCTGGCTCCCTGGGTGTGTTACAGCCCTGGTCTTGTCTTTCTCTCCCCTGGCTCCCTGGGTGTGTTACAGCCCTGGTCTTGTCTTTCTCTCCCCTGGCTCCCTGGGTGTGTTACAGCCCTGGTCTTGTCTTTCTCTCCCCTGGCTCCCTGGGTGTGTTACAGCCCTGGTCTTGTCTTTCTCTCCCCTGGCTCCCTGGGTGTGTTACAGCCCTGGTCTTGTCTTTCTCTCCCCTGGCTCCCTGCACCATCTGTGTCCCTTTTCTAATCACCCAGCTGTTGTCCCACAGCTGAATAGCAATTCAACATATATTTCCAACCAGATGCAAAATAAGGGAGTGAATGTGTCTTATTTCCCTATGAAAAACGATCTTAACTAGCATTAGGGTTAGCTTGTACAATTAATTGAACTATAATGCAGGTTATAATCAATATGTGTTGTCTCTAGCTGGTTGTACAATACCTTATCTTATCTTTTGCTGTACAAGTTAATAAAAAAACAGTGAGAACTACATGTCAACATGGTTCAACTGAGGACACATGGGGAGGGAGAATTATTGACTTATTAATAGAATTTTATTTATAGTCACTACACTTATATTTGAAACACTAATAACGCAACAAAGCATTTATGAATTCAAAGTCAAGTGTGCTTAATTTGAAAGTGAGAACTATCCAACTAAATTGTCTCATGACCCATTAAAAACATATTAACAAAGAATCTACCACATGAGGACGATTTAGTAGTGTTAAATAAGGACCTATTCTTAATCTTTTTTAGTTTTCTGTTTCCTGCATAATTTGAAACAAAAAAAGTGGATAGATCCCACTGTAATGGTTGCCAACAGAAACAAAATAGCCAGTAGGAAACTGATCACATCAAGGGAATGATATGAGTACCAAGGCATCTTATAGGACTCTGTACGCAAGTGGGCAGCTCCTTTGTGCTTTATGACATATTCAATCCAATAGAGGGCAGTGTCTAAAGGATGCATAGGTTTATCCCGATGAAGACTAGAAAGACGCATCATGTTGTTCTTGTAGGAAGGGTCATGTAGGACATCTTGAATAGCTTCTAGAAAGTTCTGGCTAGTGAGCTTAGTGACTTCTAGCACCTTAGCAGCACCCCGTGTCTCCATTCTTAAGAGATTTTCAAACTGGTCAAACAGAAGTGGCAAGCCTACAATTGGTACTCCATGATACATGGATTCATAGACCCCATTGGTTCCACCGTGGGCCACAAAGACCTTGACCTTTGGGTGGCCCAGAAGGTCGTTTTGGGGAATCCACTTCATTAACATGGTGTTGTTACCTAATGTTGTCGGTCGCTCACCTTGATGCCTCCATATGACCTTCTGAGGAAGCTGGGCAAAAGCTGCAGCAATCTCATTGGTTATTTCCAAAGGCAAGCCTTTAACTAGTGTTCCCAGGGACATTAAGACAACCCCATGCTCACCTGCGCTCTGCACAAACTCCTCAAGCTCTTTTGGTAGAGGCTTGGAGTCCTTGCACTGAAAGCCACCGATGTACACTATGTTAGGCATTGTAGGTCTGGGAAACTCAAAGATAAAGTCCACCCTCATGAGCCAGATGTCTGTGCCTTGCAGAAGATGGTAGAAGTTAGTTCCAGGCTCAAAGTACTTCTCCACCAGCCTATCATAATGAGGACTAACCACAAAACTATCAATGTACATGTTGAGGAAGTAGTGTAACATGTTCTTAACCCTCTGGCTGAAAGTCATTTTATCTGGGACTGCACATCCCGAGGTCGGCACGTAGGATACTGGTGAGGGGGCTATCACAAAATGTCCCTCCCCACTAGTGATCCACCTCACATTAAAGACAGTGGGCAGCTTGAGCTCATGGGCTACTATTACCCCGACGGGTAAACCAGGGTCCAGAAGAACCACATCATACTGGGTATCCCGAAGACTCTGCATCAGATCTTTGTTTTCAAACATCTGCACCACCAACTGGCTAGCTTCCTCATGCATCTTTGACAATGCAGTCAACATCTCAGAGTAGAAGGATAAGAACGCCATCACTGATGCTCCTTCCTTCTGGATCTCTAACATCTTAACCAGGAAGGTCACAAAGAAGTCTTGCTTCTCAATGCTCATTGCTTCTGGCATGGTGATGGTGATGGAACTATAATGGGGTGAATCCTCATTGATGTACCAGCTAGTGGATGTGCGGATCACTGTGACCTTGTGACCCCTGGCGTGAAGCCCCTCAATCAGCAGTTTCATGTTGACCCAGTGGCTACCCTCGACAGGGAAGACCAGTATCTCACCTCCATGAGCTCCAGGACCTCCCAGAAGAGCAAAGGTCACAGCCAGGACCACACAGGTTAGAGGAAGATACCTCATATTCAAACTCTAGAGAAATTACATACATGTCAGTTAGTACGGAAATTCTAAACTTCACTTGTTGGAAATAATAGTTCTCACTTCTATTAGAAAACATGAAACTAACACAAGGCATATTTCTAGTGTTACATTTCACCTTTCAGTTAAAGAGGAACGTTTTATGCTTGCATTAGAAGACTTCCCACCTAAATTCTAATCATTTAAACTACACACAAAATGTGGGTTATTCATTGCTGCAATTTTGTCTTGTCATTTAATCTCAAAGTTCAGAGGAATGAATGAGACAAGGGTCATCTCCAAAAAAAACATAACAGAAACTGATCTGGAGAGCATAGAGAATGCTCTCATGCATGTCCTCAGTGTGAGATACAATACATGTACCAATACATAACCAATACATGTTGTTAATCTTTCCTCGTCTTACAAGAGCGCTGTAAACCAACACAATTCCCAAATTCTCACATTCATGCATAATAAACAAATGTTTTCATGCTAAATAGATCCATTAAACCATTTAGTTTTTGTGAATAGAAAAGCAAACACGTTAATAGTATTGTAATCTGTTCAAGTTTGAGATTTGTTGAAGCCTACCTCAAATCCCTGTGCAGCAACAAACGTTAAACCCACTGTGGTTTCCGAGAGTCTAGCTATTGAAGAAGTAGTCCAAACTCCAAATCCAAGTGTTAGTCTTTATGTTGCATAATCTAGGAGAGGTTATTCAGAGTAAACGTTATGTTCAAATTGACAGCAGATGTGTGGGTATGTGTGTCTGCGTGATACAGAGAAAGAGACAGGAGTCAGGGTTGTAATCCAAACCTCTTGTTAGACTCTCTCCCCAGTACTGCCACAGCCCCTCACCCATTTTTTAACTCCACCCCCTCAGTATTATTTCTATCTCAAAACAAAGAATTTCCTCCCACCCTAGAGCACAGAATTCTCATGCCTCCTCATTTATGACTTTTTAACAAACACAAAGACAAATGCCAGGACATTATGGATGAATATAACATTTGCTCAAATGTGTCTAGTAACATCACTATAGTGACATGTCAAACAGTCAATACAAATAAGCTTATACAAACTATTTATACAATGTATAAAAGGCAACAAACTATACATACATGTTACATAAAATGTACAAACACTTTATACATGCATTTGTTTATTCTTTAATCACTGTATTCTTTTATTTTTTCGTACAAACAAGCAGACCTCCTGGCCATTCATTTGATACTATATCTGGACAAAATGTCAGCCTTCTGGACACTGGCAATTCTTTTGATATGACAGCTCTGGAAAAAATTAAGAGAATACTGTATCTTTTTCTTTGCTTTCCAAAAACATTTAGAAGGAACATTTTGAGTGAAGAACAGAAGGGTTCAATTTAAAAGAACCACTGCAAGTTGAACCCTTCTGCTCCTCATAAAGTTTCCTTTATTGGAAAGGAAAGAAGGTGCAAGGTGGTCTAACTTTTTCCAGAGCTGTATATCTGGACAAAATGTCAGCCTTCTGGACATGGCATGTACACTGATTTTCAACTTCTACATCAAATGGGGTGGAAATGCCACTATGAGGCAAGCCTGTGTTATGAATATAAATCGTAGAAATAAAGTGGTAGTATTAAAAACAAATGTAGTTATACAAATGTCTGTATGTGCTTCATTAGATCATGGTTGAGGTTACGTAAGGTTAGGTAAGGTTAGGAAAGGTTAGGTAAGGTTAAGGGTTCACATCTGGGTTAGGGTTGAATTATTAATATAACCTGTATCCAATCTGACAACCCGCCTTTACAACTCAGATCCTATATTCTTCTGTATTCTGGTGCCTCCAGTTCTTTGTTGTCTCTGAGTGGTTGATGTTGTCACCTCTTTGATTGTCCATATTTGTTATTTTAAACAGTTCAATAATCAACTGCGGTAGCACAAAACTACAGGACTCACCCTAACCTTAACCTTGCATATACACTGTAAATCTTGGGTCATCTTACGGTTAGGATATGTGGTGGAATTTTAGGACTTATAGGAATATCGTTACAATGTATGTGTTTTATAAGCAGTGATCTATAAGTTTCTTTGTTATAGACAGTGAATGTAGGATGTATGCTCTGTAGGATGGGTTTAGCAGTTGGTCTTAAGGTATTTATGATGCCTAACTAAGAAGCCAGAGGCATGAAGGTTGGGGGATTCTTGAGTTCCTGTGGCCTAAAGGGAGCTGACCTTTTGGCCAAGGAGATTGTGTCCTGTGTCCTGTTTGTGTTCCATTAACCATTTGTTTTAAGTTTATATAAGGCAGGGCTTTATGGTTGTTCTCCACCACTCTCTCAAACGACCTGTAGGTTACATCTGCATGTCTTTCGCTATGACGGGTCCAGAGTACTCTGTTAATTTTTAAGTTGTACAAACTAAATAAATTGTACTGAAACCGCCATCTTGACTATTCAGATCTACACAGTGCCACTTGAATTCTTCCATTACAGATATTATGTTGAGACAGCCCTCACTCTGCTTATCATTCCTCTCTCAGTCCTCATTCCCTACATTCCTTTTCCTGTTGCCAACACAAGTTTGATAAACATATTTAACAGTGCATGTGCTACATTTAGCAGACGCTCTTATCCAGAGCTATTTACAGTAAGTACAGGGACATTCCCCCGAAGCAAGTAGGGTGAAGTGCCTTGCCCAAGGACACAACGTCATTTTGCACAGCCGGGAATCGAACTGGCAACCTTCAGATTACTAGCCCGATTCCCTAACCGCTCAGCCACCTGATATTTTGATCCCAGTTTGGATTCCTTGTTTTTGTTCTCTCGGAGACCTGATTAACCCTCGTGCTGCCTTCGGGTCACATGACCCAAAGGTTCATAACGAACCATTGTTGTGTTTACCCAATTTTACCCAATACAAAAACAAATAAAAATAATTTTCTTTTAACCATTCCAATGTGGGGGGTCTGAGACAGCCCGACAGTTAAAAGAAAATGCTTCACTTTGTTTTTGTATGAGGTAAATTTGTCGCAATACGACGGTGGGTCACAATGACTGATGGGTCAGAATGACCCGAAGATAACACAAGGGTTAAAATAACTCTTATTTTTGACATCCTCTGCATGTGATTCCTTCACTCACACTATTTCTGTTGTGTTAAATGTAGACTTCTTATGTTTTCTTGAAACTCAGATTGAGAGATGGCAAACTTCCTCTTTCACTGAGAGTCACAACCTTTTAAGGAGTGAGTTATTTTTCCAAAACGGAAGCTAGCTAGTTTTAGTTATCTTCCGTTACCTAGCAACCTAGCATAATACTCGTAGCAATGCTACTACCTGCTAGTGTTACTTGTTAGCCTCCTAATTGTAAATGTTGAAGCCATACTAAAGCGTTTGTCATATAGTTTTTGTCTATCGGAAAATAGTCGGTTGGAATGTTCAGAATCACACATGTGTGACGGTAGTCCTTAACGGGTTAATAAGGAAGCAACAGTGAAAGCAACAACAACAAAACTTTGCGTCACATGTTTCAAAGTGTCGTTCCTTCAATCTACATTGTGGCAGCTACAACATGCATCCTCGCTAAGTTACTACTGTAGTTCAGCATTAGATGGTTCATTGGACCTTGTGTCTTGAAAGTAGGGGAAAAATAAGGACCACACCATGGGTTTTACCCTTTTGACTTTGACATGTTTCTGGTCCTTGTGCCTAGCTGACGTTGGTGAGTTTACTCCATGTTTGCAGTTCTTCTACAAGTCCTGGCCACCAAAAGGGCTACAGGGGACCCCTATCTGCCAGCGCTATGAGAACATCTATCACTTTGCCACGCTGTACAGCCGACCACGCCGCTCACCTTGGTTCTCTGGCTACGTCTTCACCCAACCATATGGAAAGAGGCCTTCATCAAACTGGAAGTTTGAGCCGCAGGTAAGGAAAGCAAAACTGCTCAGCTCTATCGTAGCAAGATGTGGTAGCTTATATGACATGAGTAACATTACATCCAAACTAGCATTTTAACAAGCTGTAAAGCTGAACCTTATGATGGCAAATCCCTAATAACATTCTGCACCAAAGAACTTGTATATTACATTTTGTACAAAAGTACATATTGTACTTTTGTTTCAAGTAGTCCACTAGTAGTTGTAGTGTATGCTCATTACTGTAGTAGTAGTTAACGTGACTGTTTACTGTTGAATATTAACAACAAAGTATTGCAATGGCGCAGTGGAGTTTATGTCATTATAATGGGGAAAAAAGTTTAAACTTCTTTTCAGCTGAAAAGAGGAAGTGTGCTTTAGAAAGAGGACGAAAGAATAGTCAGCATGTTAACAACTCATTCAGATAATAAATGGAAATGGAAATAAAATAGTCGAGAATTATATATAGTATGTAGTACATATTCTGTATATTCATTGAAGCATTATATTATTACTTTATATTTGTCATGTAAGTATGTTACATTTCACATTCGGAACTACAAGACATCGTACAGGTGTAGGATTTTACAGGTCCAACATTTCTCAGATTAAGATAAAGTCCAAAGACTGTTCAACTGAATTGGACATTGAGTTTACTGTTGACAAGCTTTGGGACCTGTTTATGATATCACTGAGTCCTCTCTCTGTTTAACCCCCTCAGCTAGCCTACAGTAAAGACGACGGTAACATGATACCCTTTCCTCCTGGGCCACTGGACCAGAACGTGGTGGAGAGCCAGGCGGTCGAGCATGACTACATCAATTCAACTTACACACGTGGTCACCTCAACCCCTCCCTCCACCACCACGATCACGAGGACCGCTCTTCCACCTTCACCCTGACCAACACTGTACCACAGACCCACGGCTCCAACAGTGGGCCTTGGGCGGACCTGGAGCAACACGTCAACCATACAATGAGCTCCTACTGCCTGGGCGAGGCCTTCATCGTGACGGGCATCATCCCGTATCAGAAGGAGGAGCACTGGCTCAAGGATCATCGGGTGGCTGTGCCAGAGTACCTCTGGTCTGCCTACTGCTGCCTCGACTCCAGCAAGAGTCTGCCCGGGAACCTCACCGAGATGTTTCCGACCTATGCTGCCATTGGACGGAATGACCCGAACAGCACAGAGGAGATTGTGCCTGTCGATAGGGGAGCTCACAAAGACATATTGGGATATGATGTGAGGAGAATGTCATTGGATACATTGGAGATGTACTTGAAGGAAAGGTTTGGTTCTGTTGTGAGTGTCTTCTATGAGAAGTGTTCCAAGTTGGAATGAAAATGTTCATATACTCAATATATTGTATTTAACTGAGGATTAATATTCCATACAGTTAAATTAAACTTAATTCAATTAAATTCACTTTATTATTAATATGTTCATTTTGATTTAGCGTTTTCTTTGTAAAATCATACACAAATGCATGTCGACTTACTCAAGTGCTCAGACTCTATACTGTTGTTCACCACTAGAGTGCATCCTTCTGTTGTGCATGTAAAGGAAATTATACAGGATCTAAAAATGCACGTTTCACTTTCATCGTTCCTTTAATTTGTTGAGGAACGACTCAGAAAACAGAAGGAACTTAAAATGTAATCATTTGAAGAAGTACTGTCTAGTTTTTGATCCTTTTTTTACACATTTATATTGCACATTTTTCAGATGTTTTGTGTCACATTAGTATTCCAAATCTTATAATTTTTGTCCTAGATATTATTATACTCACTTTAATTTTTGGTTTTTGTCTTAAAATGAATGCCCAAAAACATTGTAATGTAAGACCATCTCTTTTTATTGTCAGTACGTTTGAAATTTAGACAAAAATAACAAATGAATCTCATCTTTCAGATTATGCAATAAAATATTCTTAACATTAGTGTCATAAGCGGTGCTCTTACATTGATGGTAATGTTTAAAGTGATTGCATTTAATACCAGTGATTAGTATTGTTGATTAAGTGAAGGGGTGAAGAGCTTGTCCCACACTTCCACCTTCATCATTGCTCTGCCCATAGGAGACATGGTGGCTTTGATGTCCAAGTAGTTGCCTTCATAGGTGATGCTTGAGCCTCGCGCCTCCTCCCTGACAAAGCCCTTCTGCTCCTTGTTGTAGTACATCTCTTTGTACAGAGCCTCGTTGCACTCTTTGCCTTTTCCGAAAATGCCGACGGCAAACCAGTTCTTGTACATGTTATAGTCGTAGGGCACGGAGAACATGATAGCCACGGTCTCGATGTAACCGTTCTGTGTCTTCTCAAAGAGGTCATAGGTCATGACCCCCACGCTGCCTGTGGCCTTGGCGCTGTCCTTGCTGAAGCTGCACACCTCGGTCTTCAGCGGTCGCACTGTGGGCTGTGGTGGGCTGTGAGTGCATCCATTCTCCAAGAAAACTCTTGGTAACAGGAAATACTTTTTGGATTAATAAGGGAATTCAATTGCCACGGGTGTTTGTTTGCACATTTCAAGTTATTTTTAGCTGAAGACTATGCAATTGTAAGACAAAATGCATTCCTAAACAATAGTTAACGATCATGGAAATGCAAAACAGGCTTCTACAAGAGAAAACTGGTTTATAAAAATGATTTTATCATCCCAGTATTTACTGTAGAAGTATTCACACAGTATTTCACAATGAGGCTGTGCTTACTTTGGGTTGAGCAGACAGTAGTTGTTGGTGAGGTTGGTAATTTCAATGGTAACGTTCCTGCTACTGGTCATATTGACAGCCACAGACTCCGCTGATTCACTCATGTTTGTAAGGAAGAGAGGACTAGGACGTGAAAGAAAGGGCACACAAATGAGCTTTCAACCTGCGGTAGAACAGCTTTGCTATGAACGCTATAAGATCTTGCTGTCTATTCTGACGTACAATGCTATAATGAATAGTCTGTTAAAACATAATTTGAAGTCCTGTAAAAGCCTGTAAAAGTTGCCCAGGTCAAAAAACTGTTGAAACTGGAAAGTTGATTAACAGAGGTTAAACTCACCTGATCAGCCTTATTAGTATACTGCTCCCTGTTATACCGCTTTGAAATAGAGGAATCACTCCTCAAGTCAAGTATGATTTTCGTTCCAAAACTGTCTACACCCAAAACACGCCTTCTCATCCTCTGCTACCCCTCCCTCCATTGCATAAGTACATACCTGTCACGCAGGTATGTCATTGTTTCTTTTGCATCAACCCACACACCACACCCAAACGTTTTTTGTTAGAAACCTCACGTAATAACAGATACATTGAGAATGGATGCCCATTACACACAAACTTAAACTCCAGAAATGAAGGCTTTGTTTGATTATAATTGTCTAATTTTATTTTTTAAGCAAGAAATTATGTAAAAATATATGATTTTATAAGTACACATATACATAGGTACATATGCAACACATGCCATGTGGTAGAGTCATGAACTGAGATAAATATCATATACTTGTGTGTGCACAACATGAGGGCGTCATTTTTTAAATGTTATTTATGAATAGCTTTAAATGCTGCAAATACTTCTGGTTTGTGCAGGATTTCTACAGTAACGTTTATGGAGTAATTGGAACTTATGCAGCTTGTCTGTGTATTTTGGACTTTATTCAGATTTATTTGTCAAAACACAAGAAAACAAAGAATAAGATCACACAGGCATATGTTAGTTCCAGAATATTTTTATTTGGAATACACAGAATTTGGACAGAATAAAGCAAAGTGCAATGCATTTGACAATCTAGCAAGACAAAACTTCTTGGCAACCCTGTAGGCCTGTATAGAAAAATCTGTGTTGTTCAACATAATGATGACATCTGTGATATATTGTTTCTCACACCATTCACCTATTAACCCATCTTGTCGTACAGCTCCAGCTTGATGATAGCCTTGCCTATGTTGGACATGGTTGCCCTCATGTCCACCATCCTCCCTGCGTAGTGCACGCCCGAGCCAATGGCCTCGTAACGCTTGAAGTTGGTGAAGTCCTTCTCATAGTACATGTGTTTGTAGAGCTTCTCGTCACAGGCGCGCGTGTGCTCGAAGAAGCCCAAGCCCAGCCAGTTCTTGTAGATGTTGTAATCGTAGGGCACCGAAAACATGACGGACACAATCTCGTTGCAGCTGCGGGTGCGCATGTCGAAGAGCTCGTAGGTGAGCACGCCCACGGCGCCGGTTGCTGTGTCGTCGTCCTTGGTGAAGGAGCAGACCTCGGTCTTCATGGTCCGAACGGTGGGCTGAGGGGGGTTGAAGGTGTAGCCACTGGACATGTAGACCCTGTGTGTGTGTGTGTGTGTGTGTGTGTGTGTGCGCGAAAGAGAGAGAGAGAGAGAGAGAGAGAGAGAGAGAGAGAGAGAGAGAGAGAGAGAGAGAGAGAGGGAATGACAGAAAGAGAAGGAAAAGTGACCAACATATTAACAACACTTACATTCACTGAAGCTAGTGAAGGAGAATAATAACAGAGATTTTATTGAATCATAACTGTAAAATAGGTATGTCTTTTCCTTAACGTACGCATCATAGTCATACATTAAGCAGAAATGAGCTCTTACTTAGGGTTCACCAGACAGTAGCTTGAGCTAACATTGGTGATCTCAATGGTGCAGTTGCGGTTGGTGGTTAAAGTAGCAGAATGGGACTCTGCAGTTTCAGGCATGATGGTAGCAGTTGGTGTATGTAACTACTGTGGACACATGCACACACACTTGTATATCAACCAAATGGTAAAGTCAAGATAAAGGAATTTACCACAATACTGAACTAGGCTGTCTATCAGTCTGGTAAAAGTAGCAAATACTGTACATAATGTTGTAATTATAGTAGTTTACAGTATGGGTGACAATCAGACAACTAAATGATTCATGTTGGTTTGTGCCATTCAGCTTGAGAATGTTATCTTTAAATCTGTACATCAGTACACAGTACTTGCAGTATTATACTTTACCACATATTTATTGTTAAATTGTTTCACAATGTCCAACAAACTGTTCTAAAATATTGTGGTTAAGCCACTGCAACAATCCAAAATGTCATAAAACAATCGCTAACACAGCTAGAAGAGACTTACCTTGCCAGAAATGTCTCTGAGATAATGCAGTCCTCTGAAAATATCCACAGGCGAGACCAACTCGTCAAGTCTACAGTCACACCCACACTTACAGAACACACCTATAGGTGTGCTTCAACAGACATTTTAGATTTTAGAAGCCCACATACATACATAATTCTATCTCGAATGCATTTTACAAGGTTACTACAGAAGTAAAGGTTCCTGTTAGTTAAATATAATTAATCAATTTTACATAAATTGTCAGAAATTGTCTATTTTTATGTACTTTCCCTCAAAACCAACACATAAAACACATATACACATAAACAACAGTATATTTCTTTATTTCATTAGCTCAAGGATGAACAATTCCATCAATAACAGTTTATTGGTTTGATTTGAGTATGCATACGGATTTTGTACTGTAATTTACGAAGAGCTTCCCTCCAAATACTTGTTGTATGTTTTACAAATTCATAGTTCCAGGTAGTTGCAGAAGGAAGAGGCAAAACCTTTTAAGCAAGTATAAATTACCAAAATGTGAGACACTACTAAAAGTTGTGCAATAAAGTGGAAAAATACCGCACCCAACCAGACACTGATGGATCTAGTGTATTGCAGTGGTTGCCAGGGGATAAACCTGAAAACCTAGTTGCATAATTGTCCATTGCTTAACAAAACAAAAATGTGTTTTGACAAGATAGGTTGTGGTCACTGTAGATTCCCTTGAGGGTGGGAAAATGAACCAGCCTTCATTCATCTAATGTGCTCGAAATAAAGGAACTGTTCTGAGAGGAGAAACGTCTATGATGTCACCACATAATAGAAATCACACACACCTACCAGAGTGTGGTGTGTGTACTTTGGAGACAGTGGTAGTATCCACCCATAATTAAACGTTTTGACCAACAGTCCTGACTTAGCTGATCCCTGTTCACGTTGTTTTCAGATCAACGAGTTGCTAAACAGGAAATAATCAGTTTAGCACCCTGTTAGGATACTCTGTGAAATGCAACATTTTGTAAAGTAAGTCACTTTAACAGATTGACTGTCTCCCTGTGCTGTTCCCTTGAATTACCACAATAGAAATCTGCCTCTTACTCAACCGTAAACCCCGTCATCAGACAGCTGTCTTTCACTGCCCAACTGCCCTAAACATCCAAAAGAATAATCTCACACAGACGTAAGCATGCAGGATATAAACCTATCTTGATTGTTTGTGGGTGTGGTGTGGTGTTGAAGGTTTTGAGGGGGATGTCCTTTGCTTAGGGACTACGTTCAGGGGCGGTTTTTGGCACGGGCGGACCGGGCAGCCGCCCGGGGCGGCATTTTTTCATGTCACTTGGGGGGCGCACGAGCATAAAATAAATAAATAAAAATCTCTGCGCCGCGAAGCGGTTTTCTCTTTTCTATCATTTCACTGTGTGGGGAATTGGCAAATTGGCGCCCCCTTCAGGCAGCTGCAGGCACCCCTGCTTGCTGAGAAGGTGCCGTGCACAGAAGCTGTGTGAAAAAAGGGGAGAGGGACAGACTGCTCATCTGACTGGGTCTCCCAAATGGAACGGACAATTCATAATATTATAAATATAGGCCTAAAGTTCCTGCACATTTTTGTTTTTTTTTAATTGTGTGAAATGGCGAATTAAAACAAAATGGGTATAGGCTAACTCTTACGTTTGTTAGCCTTTTTGCTATGATGCTTGCTATGCAACAACAATATTTCGGTTTTAACTCAACAAACACGAGATAACATTTCACCATAATAGTGTGCTTTGCAACAAAACTGTAACAAGTTCAGTTATTATTCATTTTCATTATTTAGGTTAGGCCCTGTAATTAGCCAACGGAATTTTCAAATCTGTAGGTAGTTTCAAAGACGAACATTTGCTATTTGCTACAACTATATTTCGTGACAAAGTATAGTTTAATGTCATAACTAAAAGTGTTCCTCCCTAAAAGTTATATTAATATAACATGTAATAACAGACATTTAGCGTGTAAGGGCATGTTTATGTAACCCTCCTATTATGTTTGGTATCAATTTGACCCCAGGCTGTTTTAGCTGTATAGAACATAATCGGTCTTACCACAACAGCCTTTTGATTTCAATGGAGCGAAGGGCGTCTCGCCCTGGGTGTAATTCAATGTAGAACCGCCACTGACTACGTTATCCTTCTGGAATCCTCCTATCCACTCCCACGCGTCTCTGAGTCTCGTCAGGCCACCGTGTTGAGTCAACCACCGCTAGCTCCTCGCTGGGTCTCAAACTACCTCCAGCGGTTGACACAGCCTTGATTTTTGGTCCCGGAGTTGCAGAAACCAAGTCACTATGTTTCTTTACTTACACAGCTAAGAGAAGTGAGAGATATGTCTAATCAAAGATGTGTCACACCAGATGACAGCATTTTTAGTTGGTTGTGTTGGTTGTGATTTTTACTGATGTTTCAGTCTCTGTGTGTCTTTTTGATGCATTTGAGATGTATATTGTTTGAACAGGATCTTTAGTATGCTATTACTATTATGAAATTACTTTCCCCTTTTGGGAGGCTCCCTAAAGGTTTAGTTAGGCTTTTCTTTGTCTATTTTCACAAACCTCCTTTCCTCCTTTGTTTCTTCCTTTGTTTTCCCCTAAAGTTTCCTCTTTAATTCAGTCTGCCCTTTTGCCCCTCTCAGGCCTATTTATCAATCAATCACTCACTCACTCACTCACTCACTCACTCACTCTCTCTCTCTCTCTCTCTCTCTCTCTCTCTCTCTCTCTCTCTCTCTCTCTCTCTCTCTCTCTCTCTCTCTCTCTCTCTCTCTCTCTCACACTGGTCATCCCACATTTGTCTTTAAGTTCCCTCACATAGCCAAAAACATGCAGGGTGTAAAGACATCTTCTTTTGTTTTTTTCTTCTGTAGATCGTTACTTTGCTGTCCTTACTTGGGTTAGTATATACGCTCTTCTCCTCTTTCAAGAGCGGTTCCATTACATTTGGAGCACACTAGATGATTGAATGGTGGTTGGATACAACAACCTAAAAAGGGAGTCTTCTGAGACTAACACCTCCCTCACTAAATATCCTTGTTCTATTATGCAACAAACACATATGTTTCCAGTCTTATCCCCTTTCTTGCCTGTGTATTCTCATTATCTCTCTCCTCCCCTCTAGCATGATCCTTCCTCCCTCCTTCCTCCCTCCTTCCCTCCCTCCAGTTGATGGTATTGTGCTACCTTTCCCTTATCCTACAGATACCTTATGTTCTCCACTACATCAATATATTAAAGATATGTTTCATTGTAGTTGAAAATTATTTCGAATTCATTTTGGCCAATTTCCTTTTCATTGGAATATAAAACATGCAATGGCTAAATGTAATGGTATTTTTTACAAGCTGTACTAATGCACATACTAAGGCGATACTAAGGCTTTAAAAACCTTCTTCAGGGAGAGGCAGTTTTAAATACAGAGCAAAATCTGTACAGGACACACCAGTGTACTGGCTTGTTATACTGGGGGTTGGGTTTTGGACAGCATTGAAGGTTCCAGAAGGTTGCAGCTATGAGACAGACCACTGATCTCTGGCATTGCTCCAGTATAGTCTCACCCCAAATGTGCCCAATAACATGCAGCCCTTGACCTTGACCTCACTTAGAAACTTATTGAAAAATGTGGTAACACTTTATTAGACTGCCCAGTTTTTGATTGTAATTACCAGCTATATAGATATGAATGGATAGTATTTATTGAATCATAATGATTATGTAAGTACTGAATAAGAGATAGGTATTTACTTGTACCTGTACTCCAAAAATAAATGTACTCTTGTACTGTGGATTTAGATCATAATTTTTATCTAAATCTAAAACAAAGCAAGCACTCGACACCTGATCCTTGAGACTGGTAAACCAGAATGACTCCAATTCCAGCAGTGACTTTAAACTCATACTTCAGTATCTATCCTATTGACTGTGGATAGTCGTTCTTTGATTTGAATGTAGTAGACATAATAGAACAAAACCTGAGAAAAATAAAATCTTTATAAACTGCATGTCATTTCAAGAAGATGAGACTAAAAAAAATCAAATAGCTACAAAAATGCTTACATCAGTTTGAAATGCGGTATGTCCCTGACACCCTATCAGTTTGAATGATATCATTTGAACAGTGAAGGGTCACTTTACCCTGCTTGATTGGCTCCTTTTGATGATCGCATTTCAAATGTCTCCCCCTTCTCTCTCTCTCTCTCTCTCTCTCTCTCTCTCTCTCTCTCTCTCTCTCTCTCTCTCTCTCTCTCTCTCTCTCTCTCTCTCTCTCTCTCTCTCTCTCTCTATTTCTTTCTCTCCCTCCCCGTCTTTCCTCACTCTCTCTTTTTCTTGCTTTCCCCCCATTCCTGAGTCATATGCATTCGAGTGAGGCACTAGTGCGAGCGCATGTTAGTCCTTCTCTCTTCTCTTGCATACTTCCTTTTTTTCTCTCTCACTTGCTCACTCCACCACTCACCCACCCCCTCTCTCTCTCCTTCTGATCACTGTCTTCCCTGCCTTCCCTCCCTCTTTGCTCGTCTTCCACTTCCACACACACACATACAAACAAGCCCTGCACCCACTCACTCCATCACACAGCGCCCGCTCCTCTCTCTCTCCCCGCGTCTCTCCAGGCTCCTCTCGCGTGTCTCCTGATCACAGGTGGACATTGCAGCCACCCACTCCCAGCAGTCACCATTTCCGCCCCGGAGAGCTCCACGCTGGCAGCACAGCCCCTTCCCCGGCTGAGCATTGGGAGGAAGACCCTGGTGGCGGCCGCCGTGGGGGTCATGCTGGTCCTGATCCTTGTGGTCCTCATCCCGGTGTTGGTCAGCTCCGTGGGGACTGGCGTCGCTGATGCCAGCCACTATGAGATGTTGGGCACCTGCCGTATGGTCTGTGACCCCTTTCTGGACACAGGTACGGGGACCGGCACAGGTGCAGCAACCGCCACGGCCACCACAGACCTCCAGACTGAGAAGGCAGACAACAACGCCCTCGGCGACCACAGCATCGGACCTCCGTTGCCTACCTATGGAGCCAATGGGCCGCAGGGGAAGCCAGGACTACCGGGGAAACCAGGACCCCCAGGACCACCTGGAGAGCCAGGACCACCTGGACCCAAGGGCCCGCCAGGGGACGAGGTCAGGAAGGGGATACTCGGCCTAGGGGGCAAGGGGGCCATCAGCGCGGCCACTTACAGCAACACGCCCCGGGTGGCGTTTTTTGCCGGACTGCGTAACCCGCAGGAAGGCTACGACGTCCTGCGCTTCGACGACGTGGTCACTAATCTGGGGGATAACTTTGTGGGCTCGACAGGCAAGTTCACCTGCAAGATTCCTGGCACCTACTTTTTCATCTACAATGTGCTAATGCGAGGAGGAGATGGCACCAGCATGTGGGCGGACCTGATAAAGAACGGCCTGGTGGGTGATATGTTCACTACAATGCACACATTTTATACTTGCGTTAAATTGGGTGAAATTTGTTATCAAGCATTTACAGTCGATGTGTATCATTTTTTCACTTTTGTTTTGCACAAAAATGTACTTACGGAGCCAGACTACAGACATTACATATCCTAATTGAATCTATTAACCTTTAGTCAGTGCCATAGAAAACTTCTGACACAAGCTATTATATTAGGTCATGAGTCTGGTATCTCTACATTCTGGTTTGTGGATCAATTTCCTTTCCTTTCAATCAAGTCAAGAGGTTACCTAATTTGAATTCAGGTTATGAGTGGAAATCATGCTCCCTGGCCTTTCCCTCAACCTAATTTGAAAAAAACAATTAACTAATATGATTACCTATATTAGAAGTGACCTTCACCCTGAAACCCCTATTGAAAAGAATCAAAGCATTTGACAAGTACTGTATAATATTGTGGAATAGTGGCACTTTTCACATTCATCGGGTCGTAAACAAAACCATCCATGTCATGCTTCCGAGCTTGCCCGGAACTCCCTTACAGTTACATGCAATGACAGTGCACAGCGGCAAGCTGCCAACTCTCGCATCTCGTGCTTCATCCATGTGTTTACACATGGATGAAGCTCACTAGTCACCATGAAGTGAATATCAACAGAGCACTACTATCTCAGCTCCACACACATCAGAGAACCCCCCCAAGCACAGTTCAGTTCAGAGCAGGTGCTCTTTGAAATGAACCATAGTCAGCTGCACGAGCTGTTAAGGATTTGACCCGTGTCTTATAATATTTGCAACCTTTGATTTCCAGCCAGTGTGGTTCTCATCTTCCTCCACGAGTGCTCCTGAGTCGGCTACTGTACTCACAGACCTTGTGACTTTAAGACAGTCAGCTGTATGTAACCTGTATGATAATCACCTGACATTATAGTTAATTAACCATTGTGCACACGATGTCTCTTGTAAGTCACTTGTAAGGTAGGCTATTAGCCTACTGCAATTTCAGTCACAGCGTCGGGTTCAAAGGCAGTAGACAACCACAGAGGCAGGGGAAGTTGAGGCATCCCTCTTATCCCTCTGACATCCATCATCATCCATCATCATCCATCATCATCCAGTCATCCTGACAACAGCCCCCTTAGCCCTCCAGGCCATGTGACATTTTACTTTCTTACTCACCCGGCACTAATTAAAATCCCATGCCGCCATTTTGCTTCTCACTTTGATGACACCCTAAGACTCTGGCTTGAGGGTAAATAACAGCTTCCTAAGAGTCCTGTGAAGTTACAATGTGGGACTTCTTAAAACCTGGAAGCCTAAATATTGCATTAGCCCAGACTTATGGATACTAGGTCTTTCGGTGCCTCTCTGGCTGGTTCAAGCTCCCTTCCAGTCAAAGTGTCACTTTTGTAGTCTCAAATGTGTGAAAGCAGTTAAGGCTCCCAGCTCTGGATTTAGCCTAGCTGTGATTTGAACTAATTAGACTACTTTTACACGTTCTCCTTCGTGTCAAAGTCGTTTTTTTCTCCTTCCAGATTTCCTAAGTTCAACCTTGAGACGTCTGACTGTAAGGAAACAGGATTAAGCAGAGGGGGCAAGTCCAATACAGCGGTCTGACTCAGTCTTGCGTTTTCAGTTGAGTCATAGGCATTATTCACCATGGAAGAAAAACATGGGATTTGCCATAGGGGACAGTTTTACACAAATATCCTTGTGCTTCAACTACATGTTCAGTCCACAACCCCCCAAAAATGGTTTATGCCAACAACAAAAAAATGCCATGCAAATGTGAGGGGGTGGTCATAAGAATGTAAGCAAACTGAACGATTATATTAGTGCTGAAGTTTCAAATCGCTTACTGCACGCATCATGCTTTTAAAACTGTTGCCATGTTTGATTGTATTCTTATTATTTGGATACTTTCCTTTTAAGGGTCTAAAAATGTTGCTTTACGTTGTGAATATCAACATAATAGAATAGGTTGTGGCTTTTTGTGTCTCGCCACCACCCCCCCACCCCCCCAACCCCGCAACCTTATCGCTCATCTCTTTTTTTCCAGGTCAGGGCCAGCGCCATTGCCCAAGACCAGGACCAGAGTTATGACTACGCCAGCAACAGTGTCATCCTGCATTTGGACGCCGGAGATGAGGTCTTCATCAAACTGGACGGGGGCAAAGCCCATGGGGGCAACAGCAACAAATACAGCACCTTCTCAGGGTTCATCCTCTTCGCTGACTGAAGACAGGAGGATGTGGGGGTCAAGGGTCAGGGCTGTAAGGCATTCACTTCCTGTCTCTCAGTTGTCGCCATCATGGGACAGGTAGATGTTGCCCCTAAGCACTGATACAGGGTCAGATTTATTTCAAACCACAACATGGATAAGATTAGGTAACTGGTCCTAGATCTGTGGTTAAAGGCAACCTCCTACCTCAAGCCAGTGTTATTTTTCTTCCATAACTGCATTTTGGAATGGGTCTGCATATTGTCATTGTGATGAATCAGGGATTCACTTAAGGAGGATGGTGTAATACTTATACCATATGTTGGCTGACATGACATTGCAAAGTGTAAAGAAGTACATGTTTTTGAAAGTTATGACGGAGGTCACTTATGACTGCATTGTCTACCTGCCAGATGCTACTCTACAGTGTACATAATATTTCAACCTTGGCCGTTTATTTAAGGTGATGTGCTTCAAGAACTCTAGACACAGTTTTTTGATTTGCCAATGTTGTGCCAAGTATGTTGTTTTTATCACTTATAAAGAAAGACTTGATTTGAATCCGAGCCTGTTAATCCTATGTTGTCTGATGAATTTGAAATGTTGTTACATCCCATAGTACTTGGCTCATTATTAGTGTATAACGTTGTAAATTGAATATTTAATGTGGAAACACCATACAAGCAATGTCTGTCTGTATGTTACTTGTTCAGTGTATATTGAAACTATAGCCATCAAGATATTGACGTACTAAGATGTTGTCACAAGTGAGTGAACCAAAGTGATGTTCAAGCGATCCATCTCAAAAGCTTGTGATTGGCCCATGCATGTATGTTTATTTTCATCAGTGTTGTGCATCTCAACTATGTTGATGTCAGTAAATGAACAACCAATAGATGGTAGCAAGCGTCAAGGGGCATTTCTGTTTGTTTTTATAACTCGTGCTTTAATTGTCCATGCCTTTTGGCAATAAATCTGATTGGATTTTCATTTGTTAGCTATTCCTCTCATGTGGCCGAGTTAATGTCACTTTCATTCATGTGGTCCGACTTATCAATTCGTCGGACGGTCTCGTCGCTCAACCTCTGTGGTTGGCATTCACTCACTCACGACGAGGGGGATGATAAGAAAGCACAGCAAGGGGCAATCAAACTAAGAAATGGAGAGAGGAGAGAGGGAGCCTCACAGCTGTGTTAAATGCCAAATGACTAAAGAGATAATTGCTTCTCACAATCAAAGGGGAGGGTGTTTTTTGCTCTTAATAGCTGTGGAGAATACGTGTTGAGATGCAAGGAGTGAGACAGAGGGAGGGACGGTGGTTAACAAACATTATGGCACAGCTTAGATCCTCATTTATGTTATCTGAGATGGCAAATTAGACAGTGATACAACCTCGGAAATAATAGTTGAAGACAGGGGAGCTGCCTAAAGGCTCCAGTTGTAAACTATAATCTTTGGTGCTGTTCCATGGGCACTTTGCTTTCTGTGCCTTAGTGACAACTATAACTTCAAAGTGAGTGAACTCACACCATAGGTACAATATATCAAGTATTGTTTGCCACATCCATTCAATGGGATGTGCAGTATTTCACTAATCCAGCTATTATCATGTGCACTTTTTTAAGTTTCATAATTTCAATCATTGTCACTTTACTCGTTCTAATACTAAAACTAAACTAAAATCGTTGGAAATCTCCATTCAAGTCTGAATGCAAAAACAAATTCTTAGAAAGAGAGTATAAGCATTCCATTTAAGACTAAGGCTCTGTTTGAATACTACATACATACTGCAGTATGAAGAGAGAGGCTAATCAGCCTCCAGCTCCAAGCTGCATCCTCAAAGTCTAAAGACAGCAGAATTCCTCTGGACACAATTAGGGCCGAGGTCCTTTTTCCATTGGAGAGGTCACATAACCCATAGGGGGACCCAAGACTGCAGAGACCTCTATCTTCTCACGGGGCATATGAGCACATCGTCAAATTAAAGACTTCATGTCACAATGTCAAAGGCAAATGCCCTGGGTCTGCCAGAGTAGCTTTTATCCCTGAAAGCATCAGAGCTGAACATTGGTGGCAAGCTGGCAACATCTGTACTTTTATGACTGCCTGCAGAACTTTGCTGATTCCACTACTCCAAACTGTGGGCTATTGTCAGAGAACGAATATGTCCAGCTACTTCACTATGAACACACACTATACATGTCACAGATTATCAATACAACAGACTACTGGCAGGTCTAACAGTAATAGAATGTTGTACGTAATCATAACACTGCAGTCTCCTCTTGCTGGCCCCATACAGTAATTAGCAAGGTTACCAACAGCCTTAGCAGTTGCTGCAAAGTCTTTGCAACACTGTGACCAAGTCTGACTAATATGCCTGAGAGAGAGGAGAGAGCAGACAAATGAAATTCCCTTGGCAGGCACCATCTTGGTCTCCCCTCGCCAAAAAGGAGGATATTTAATTCTGACTGGCAATTGTTGATTACACAGCAAAAAGCTTCCCCTGAGCTTTTAGTGATTTTGGTCTGTAACATAGCTAAACCTACCCAAAGGCCATAGTTTAATTTATAATTAAACAAATCATGTTTGCGGTGGTTGAACTTTTGACTTTTATTTACTGTTTTAAAGTGTATCTAAATTGCCACCTGGTCCAGACCAATCGGCTTGCCAAAATTGGTTCATTGTTGAGTTGCTTTGTCCATGTAGTCATGGTTAAAAAGATGAAATTGTTATTTTGTTGGAGAATATTCCTCCTTCCATAATCCATGCGAGATTAGGATGCTTAAATGTAATTCCCTCATTGAATGCAGGTAATCTCCTTTTACATGGAACGACACTAGTTAGATAGGAAACAGACATTTGTTCATTCCCACCCACTCCTTGTGTCTTTGGATGGGAATGGTTGGAGTTGACATTTACAACGGCAAAAAAGTCAAGCTTTGAGTCTTATCAGTATCAGCCAGACCCTGAAGTGTTAGTGGGGCTTCGTTTCCAGAAGGCAACTGGGTGCTGCACTTGAAATCGTTCTGTTGCCATGTTAATAACCCCTTTTTGTGATACTATCTTTAGCATCCCTACTTAGCCCACTAGGGGAGGAGGAATCACTGTTAAATGCAGATGTCTTCAACTCTCTCGTTTTTTGTCTCCCTCCCTCAACCTCACACAGATACAGATACTGTACATCGGCCCCCTGCTCAAACTCATATCCACAGCTGGGTGCACAGAGGAGCATGCATGTGCACACACGTGCATGCATGCACATACAAACATCCGCGGAAACAGGAGCACACACATTCTTCCTTTATCTCAATCCCACTCTTCCCACCTGACACATGCACAACTTGATAGATACATACTTGAATAACAAACATCCCACACATCCCACCATCATACATGGTCTAGCATCTCTCCAGTGTGTCGGTGACTCAATAAAAACAGACCCCCCACATACACACACACACATACACACATGCGTACATACAGCTGACTGATACCACGCTAACAGGCAAAGACAGGTTGAGTCATGCAGTGGGACTGTCTGCCATGTTGGCTGTCTTTTCACCTCTGCATAGTCTTGTGTATGCGGTCTGACAAAGGGCCTCCACACACTGCCTTTCACCCCTCCAACCTCCTTTCCTAAATGTTACATAACAGAAGCCTTAAAAAGACAACTTGGGGTCTCTAGTAGAGGTTGCTTCCGTAGTTCATTTGTTGTATCGCAGGTGCCCACTATTACAAGGATGTGAAAATGCTGCATACATTATTCACCCCAGGAATCCAAAGTATGCAAAATATGAACTTAATCGTACCAGCTCATTTTTATAACCTTTACTTGCAATTAATTCCAGAAATGTGAGGTATATGCTACCGTCTGTCTTTGTTATTCCTAACAGCGTTACCTCCTCTGAGTACAGCGGGAGGCAGACGGATGAGAAACCACTCGGACGGGAGACTACAACATGTCTGCACTGTGCTGCCCATAGGCTACACTTTCAGAACAAGCTGCTGTGACTATCTAACTCCTTGCCCCCTGCTAGGATACAATTATCTGGTTTACTCGGAAATAGCCTGGCTGTGTGTGTGTGTGCGTGTGGCCCCTCTATGTACAGTATGGGTGTCTGGGTAATGTGAGTGTCTGCTTTGGTGTCACTCCCTCCAGGAAGTTTACAGGGGGGGGGGGGGGAGATGCAGAGAAAAGATGGCTAATTATACAAAAACAAATACTTGTATTTCCCTTGACTTCTAACAGATTCACACTTTATAATCCATACATCATTCTCAGTCTGAACGTTGAGCATATCAAGTTACTGTTTCATAAACAGAAAGAGATGAAAAAGAGACACTTGGAATTTCTTCTAACCAGCTGGCTGGTCAGTACTGTCAGTAGGAAGCCCTCTGGTTCGAGCTGAAAAAAATCATTACGAATAGACAGTTCCTTCCCATGGCAGCGGCCAATGAACAGCTCAGAGGTGATTTTGTGTTACAGTGTGTGAATGTGAGAAAAGATTGTGCATTATACATGTGTGTGACTGTGAGTAGCCAGCGTTCGTTAACTGCCCTCTGGCCCCCTTCACTCCACATTAATTCAGCAGTTTCTTGATAAAAGAGGAACTCATACCAGCAGCTCCTTTGGACAGAGCCATGCAGGCCACCCCAGGTCTGCATGCCCAGGAGAATAGCAGCACGGTGCAGTTGTTCTCTGGTGCCACTCCCGCCAGCCCGAATCCTGCCAAGGAACTCCCACACAAAATGACAAGGGATCGCAAGATCATGCAATAAGGAGGGCACTCTCACAAGGCTGTGTCTCAAAAGTCAATCACAGCCGGGAAATGGCAATAAAGATCTGGAGATGGTTCCTTCATAAAATATTTCTCATGTAATGTGATTAGAAAAACGTCGCAACATACAGTATTGGAAGGCTGATCTGTGTTGGTAATACAAACAAAACATGTAGTGTAGGGTGTAATTATTTTAATAAAAAACCGTTAATGTTCCATGTGACATATTGCAATTGTGTTGGATGACAAGTGAAATAGCAGCTGATCTAACAAGTAAACCGTTTTTTCCTCACGTACGGACCTTTAAAAAACTAGTTTTATTATTTACAGAAAACGGCTTCAAGTGTAAGAAAAGACACAGTGGCATGTTCAACATCTTCACATCAACATTCTGACAGCATGTAAGCTAACTTTTGTGTAAATTAGCATTGCTTGTGTGTTTAAAGTGGATTGTCAAATACGTTTCTTTACTAGATTCAACAGTGGCAAAATCCACCAAATCTAAAACATGAATAAAAGAGTAGAGATATTTAGTCTTTAGATATTCTACCAAAATTACAAATTCTGACTGTATTATGAATAGTACAGTTCCACCTAACCAACAAAATGATTTAAAACCATAGCAGTGTTTTTCTTTTTTGTAAATATAATTGCGATACTTTTTGCATTTTAAAATACTAATAATATATTTGTTTGCTATGATGTCAATACATTCATGAATTCTTCCAAATGTATCTGTTAGCTAGAGTATAATAAAATATATTTAAATTATAATTCAAACGTGATCGTGCCCAACACACATCAGATTTGTCCTATTCTTCTTCATTTAAATCACACAAACCAAGTTTAGTGATTTGGGGAAAATACTCTCACACTGTCAGTATCAGCAGATCAGAACACCTTCAGGTATGAACATTCTCTAAGTGCTAAGTCTTTCTCTTCACTGAAAGTGAATTAAAGTGAATTACAACAAGTAGTAAGCAGATATATCCCCTTCAATTCACTGTAAAATAAGGATAAAAAGTACTGTTTTTGTAGTACAAAATATTACAGTGAAGTACAAGTGGCAACTTTTTTTTAACTATTGTTATTTGTTAGCTTTGACTGCATAGAAAGAAAGATGTTGGTATATATTGTCAACCGTTTGTTTTTAAACCAAAGTGGGAATCTAAACATTGGTAGACAATGGTAGACCACGCTGTCAGTGCAAATTGCCAGCGTCAAATTTGTAGCATCAAAAGTTATGAACATATTAACCAGAGCACATCTAACCACACTCTTATTGTAGCTGACCTGTGGTGCAATGATATCAATCTTCCATTTACTCAAACCCCCACACCTCCTAGTGTTTCTCCTGCATGGGTTATGAAATCAACAGCTTAGTGGCGTAGAGAAGAAATCCACCGAAGCCGGCGGTGGCTGCTATGGCAATGACCCTGACCAGCAGGAACTCCATGGAGTCCTCCAGCTTCGTGTGCAGCCGCAGGACCTGTCTGTGGGTGTCCTCACGGCTGCCCGAGTTCTCGATGACGTGATTAGCCAGGCCGCGCTTCTCGTTGAGGGGCATCTGGGCGGCGATGCGCTGCTCAGCCTGCTCCTGGGTCAGCCCGTCCCTGTGCATCAGGCGGGAGAGCTGAGTGGCGGGGTCGCTGGAGAGGAACAGACAAAGGGAGCAGAACGCTTATTTGGAGTCTTGGAAATGTTAAAAATAACCGTCTAGGAATAAACGGTTTGTCTTATTACACTTCAGAGAGGTGATTATAGGGGTGGAGCACGAGGGATAATCTACAGTTAGGTCCATAAGTATTTGGACATTGACACAATTTTCATCATTTTGGCTCTGTATACCACCACAATGGATTTGAAATGAAACAATCAAAATGTGCTTTAAGTGCAGACTTTCAGCTTTAATTTCAGGGTATTTACATTCAAATCAGGTGAACGGTGTAGGAATTACAACACATTTTATATGTGGCCCCCCCCTTTTTAAGGGACCAAAAATAATTGGACAAACTAACATAATCATAAATCTAATTGTCACTTTTAATACTTGGTTGCAAATCCTTTGCAGTCAATGACAGCCTGAAGTCTGGAACCCATAGACATCACCAGACGCTGGGTTTCATCCCTGGTGATGCTCTGCCAGGCCTCTACTGCAACTGTCTTCAGTTCCTGCTTGTTCTTGGGGCATTTTCCCTTCAGTTTTGTCTTTAGCAAGTGAAATGCATGCTCAATTGGATTTAGGTCAGGTGATTGACTTGGCCATTGCAGAAAATTCCACTTCTTTGCCTTAAAAAACTCTTTGGTTGCTTTCGCAGTATGCTTCGGGTCATTGTCCATCTGCACTGTGAAGCGCTGTCCTATGAGTTTTGAAGCATTTGGCTGAATCTGAGCAGATAATATTGCCCGAAACACTTCAGAATTCATCCTACTGCTTTTGTCAGCAGTCACATCATCGATAAATACAAGGGAACCAGTTCCATTGGCAGCCATACATGCCCACGCCATAACACTACCTCCACCATGCTTCACTGATGAGGTGGTATGCTTTGGATCATGAGCAGTTCCATCCCTTCTCCATACTCTTCTCTTCCCATCATGCTGGTACAAGTTGATCTTGGTCTCATCTGTCCATAGGATGTTGTTCCAGAACTGTACAGGGTCTTTTAGATGTTTTTTGGCAAACTCTAATCTGGTCTTCCTGTTTTTGAGACTCACCAATGGTTTACAACTTGTGGTGAACCCTCTGTATTTACTCTGGTGAAGTCTTCTCTTAATTTTTTACTTTGACACAGATACGCCTACCTCCTGGAGTGTTCTTGATCTGGCCAACTGTTGTGAAGGGGTTTTTCTTCACCAGGGAAAGAATTCTTCTGTCATCCACCACAGTTGTTTTCCGTGGTCTTCCGGGTCTTTTGGTGTTGCTGAGCTCACCAGTGCGTTCTTTCTTTTTAAGAATGTACCAAACAGTTGATTTGGCCACACCTAATGTTTTTGCTATCTCTCTGATAGGTTTGTTTTGATTTTTCAGCCTAACGATGGCTTGCTTCACTGATGGTGACAGCTCTTTGGACTTCATATTGAGAGTTGACAGCAACAGATTCCAAACACAAATATCATACTTGAAATGCACTCTAGACCTTTTATCTGCTCCTTGTCAATGAAATAACGAACTCCCATGAGGGAATAACATACACCTGGCCATGGAACAGCTGAGCAGCCAATTGTCCAATTACTTTTGGTCCCTTAAAAAGGGGGGGGCCACATATAAAATGTATTGTAATTCCTACACCGTTCACCTGATTTGGATGTAAATACCCTGAAATTAAAGCTGAAAGTCTGCACTTAAAGCACATCTTGATTGTTTCATTTCAAATCCATTGTGGTGGTATACAGAGCCAAAATGATGAAAATTGTGTCAATGTCCAAATATTTATGGACCTAACTGTATTTCTTTTGTTCGCCTTTAATTTGTTGAGGCATATCTCTACAAACAAAAACCACAGACAGGCATACTGAAGACAAAAAAAGCTAATAACACAGGCTGCAAAACAGACAAGAAGCTGGAATTTCATTCAGAGAGGGTGACGAATGTGTGCGGGTCAGAGCCTTTACCAGTAGACAACCACGGTGTGGTTGAGGAAGCGTGTCAGGCGCCGGGTCTCAAAGAGCAGGGGCACGTCTAGCACCACGTAGCGATACCCTGGAGGGAAAAGAAGAACTGCACTCGAAAATAGAGTACCATCACTTTTGACTTTCGGTCGAGTTAAAAGCAGTGTTAAAGGGATTTCAGTATACGGGTTTTCTTCACATCGGCCCTGTTGAGTTTATCCTCCAGAAACAAAACTACAGTTATTCTTGAGATTTAACCCTGGAAACGTAGGCCAATGGATTCACAGGTAGACTTGTCTTAAAGTGGCTAAAAACGTTTTAATATATATTCAAATGAAATGCGCGATATAAATAGCGCAATATCAAAACGTTTGATTTGATTTAATTCTAACAACTGTGAATAGAGAGGTTCATACACTGTGCTGATATGAAAGTAAGTGCATAGGTGTGTAAGCCCAATAGGCATACAGTACAGTGCTGAAACTGTACTGTATGTTCTCAAATTATAACAGAGGGAAACAGTTCACATGTAAATATGAATAATTAGTGTGAATAGTAATGCTTTACTGGGGGTTACACCAGTATTAATGTTGAACATAAATATATGTGATATACTAGGACAGAAAATAGAGGACAGTATTAAAAAGACATGCCAAAGCAGGGAACTGACTATTTGTTCTGATGAAAATAACAAGCCAACAGCACATCAATAGGCAACAGTGAGCTATTCTATGCAGAACTGGACCCAAAGGACTGACCCAATAACCGAGAGTCTCTAACCTCTGAGGAAGTAGAAGAGGATCTGTTTGAGCATAGCTTTGTGGATCTCAGGGTGGGTGATGGAATTAAGCAGTCGGCGCTTCTCCTCACTTGCGAAGATGAGCTGGCCCAGCTTCTGCCTGTCAATCTCCCCATTCTCTAGCAGGATCTCTGGGCCAAAATGGCGTACTATCTTGCAAAAGGCCGGACTGTGGGGCTCCACCACTGCAATAGAAATGGAATTTACAAATTAAGCAATGCAGTACCTTATTCATTTGTTCTCATTCTTATACCACACATATTATTGGTGAGTATAGTAACGCACATAGGCTAGGACTTCTTTATTCTAGGTTTGGATTATTTATTAGTGCTTTAGGCTACTAGTGTGAAAGAAGAGTTCTGTCCGTCGCACACCAGGGATTCTCTTGTGGAGTAGGACCAAATAATAATGATAATACAAATAGCAATAAACTAAACAAATAAAATCTACCTCATGTTGAAAGTATATATCACCAGTATGCTGTTAAAGAGAAGGAAATCAAGGGAGAAAGATAATGATAAATAGAGCAGACCATTGTTGACCTCCCCATGTCAAACCCACATGCTGGAAGCCCACCTTTTCTAGCCACCACATCAGCATCGATGATAGGGCAGCCGAGCTCTCGCAGGATGGAAGACACAGTGCTCTTGCCTGAGGCGATTCCTCCAGTAAGTCCCACAAGAAACATTCTAGTCACAGAACAGAGTTGGTCAGTGTGGACTTGATTTGCCCTTCATTTTCATTCATTTATTTTGTTACATTGTACAGTCAAAACCAATTCCATACCAAATTGTAAGCTGCAATACCAGTGCTCATCTGCATAACATATTTAATTGTATATGCTAGCGTACATGTCCTTCTGGGCATAACCAGTTTTGAATTTGAATATATATTTTAGATTTTTGTATCAGCAATTTCTTCCTGTAAATGGAGTAGTCCATCTATATGTCAACGTAAGATCCGTAATGTGATTTCAGTGCTATTGTTTTAAACGCCACTCCCCCTACTCCACGCACACAGAAACTGATGAAGCATGCAGCTGATGTTTCACCTTAAATGACAAAACATCTTACACGAACATTAGTTACACATTTATTGGCTATATGACATTAGCCACATGACATTAGCAAGCTGATGGCATAGCAATATACAGCGGCTTTAGGCGAAGGCTGACTACCTAGCTAGTATAGTACTTTCAACAATAACAATACATACACGGAAACATGTTGTCATCGTCATTCATACAAAAACATGTACTTAAACTAGCAAGTTAGTTACTGGGATATATACACGTCATCCTATACCTTTGTTTGGTTCAGTCAATTAAGTTCAGTCGACTAGATCTGACCCAAGAAAGATCACAACTACTAGCTTATCTGTGGGAAAGCTAGCGGGCCAGTAGCAAGCCTAACGTTGCAGTTAGAAATTGATCCCAGATATTTGCTAAAAGTACAAAGCAAAGCCAATGTTATCTAAGTCACAAACATTATGCATATATAATTAAGTGACTAACACAGTGCAGTGAAATTGCACATCCAAATACGTTATGTTATTGTCATTTAGCTAGCCAACTAGCTAAGAACTGACAAGATAAGTGCATCAAGAACAACCTTCCGGCAGACCTTCGTGATAGAATAACGTTCCACATCAAGTTTAAATGCTTTACTCGTTAAAATTCTTAGGGAAGTACTGATTCCATAAGAACATCTTAAAATATAACCCTAACTATCAGATTAAAATAAAGAGAAAGTTCCAAATGACATCTTAAAATATTTTTTTTTTATTCAAAACAAAATGCTCTATAACACAAAAGCAAGGATAGTAATTAAGGCAAAGTATAATTTCCCTGGAAATTAATCCTGTTTGTCATTTGTGTCACCATTGGATGACACTTCCTTGACAACTGACATATGAGGGGAGTTGTGGGAAAGCTTTGACCTTTTGCCCCTGTGCACCAGTTCACCTCCATTTTCCCCTTCCTCGCGTTCAAGCCTGCCTCGTTTAACAAAATGTTCTATCCTGGACTCTAAGCTCTCGCAGCATGGACGTTCCAGTAAAGGTTTGTAATTCTTCTGTCTAGTCCCCTCCATCAGCCAGCAATGGGTAGATGGAACGCCCCCTGTGGATGGAGACAAAATGAGAGGACATGAGAGGTCAAAATCCATTACAGATTCTTACCCAATGCGAGTGTAGCAGAAGGATTGCAGATCCTAGAGAGATTTATTCCAGGCATGTGGGTACAGCAAGAAATGTACCCTCCGATCAATTTTGATTAGTTGCTAGTACTAGTGACACAGTGAGTCAACTCTTCTGACTTCCTTACCTGAGTGTCCAAGGCCTTGGACCATGCCATAGAGGACTTGGGTCTTAACGGCACTCTGTGTCCAGTGATGCTGCAAAGTCCCCAAGGTATGGCTCACCTCTTCAGCCTCATGAAGCCAGCTCAGACCCTCAAAATGGCAGTCATATAGCACCAGGGGGAAATCCACTGCCATGCTGGAGGAGTAGCACAGGTAGGGATCATTCATAACTGCAGTACATCAGTACGACAGGAATGCCGTTGTGACATTTCATATTAATAGTAAATGTATCTGTGATATCCACCCAGATTTTAATTTTTTTATAGAAAACATTTCTAGCAACTTCGCTGTAGATTTTTCTTCTGTTGAATTTGTTCTTGTCTGTTAAGACTGACCTGTACTGTGGTTTCCTGGGATTGTTGTCAACATCCATGAGTTGATCTATTATATCTGGGTTCTCCAACTTTTGTCCAATCAGGAGCAGGATAGCCATCATACAACGCACCTGTTGGAGATCAATTCACCACCTAAGTTTAAAGCCACTTCTCAATTACCTATGCAGGCCGTTTCACAGCCACATTCTATCAAATCATCTTTGATTCAAAAAGCTAACTTGTCTGTCACAAAGTGTAATTTAACACATAATTCCTTTTTTTATTATTATTATTAAACCCTATGATTAATACTCACAGATGGCTAATCAACCCTGGGCTTGATTCTGACACAGGATTGTTTGGTGGTAAATCCTGGGTTTTATAGCCCCTAGTGGCCAACATTTTTTAAGAACTTCATGACATATGAGTGCCTTTCCGAGGTATTCTGACACATCACAAGGAGTTAATTGGCCCATTGAAATGTGAAGAGGTGGGATAAGGCTGAAATTGGCAGGTTTAGTTCCACTTTAACTTACTGTTGAATGTGTGGTATTCAAATTTGATTTCTAGTGCCCTTATATTGTAAGCGCTACAACTCAAACCATCAAGATTCAACGTTCAGAAATGGTATCAGGTATTGCCACACCTGGTGATAGAGAAAGGCCAGCCCTTTGACCTCAAACACATAGAGGTCATGTGAACCGGTGCTGGACACACTGTGTGGCTGTACAGGCTGGATAGTTGCAGACAGGATGGTCCTTTGGAACTGCAGGACTCCGTTACCAACATCCATCTTGCAGATGTTGCGGAAGTCATGGGTACCCTCATAGCTGTGGGGTAAGGGGAGAGATTCAGTTAAACAGTTACTCTCACGGTGAAGCAAAAAATATTGACTGATTTACGCTTTACAATGTGTTGAGAATTCAAAGCAGTGCCCTGTTTTTCTCTAATGTGGCAGAGTTCAGAGTACATAAACTCACCATTTGGCTGCCTCTGACATCAACGACACATTTAGAGCGCCGCAGGGAAAGTAGTACCGGTAAGTTCTTGATCGACAGTCAAAGCGTGCACTGAATTCCGCCGCCACAGGTGCCCAGTCAAGGATTCTGATGTCTTGAGGAAGGACTCTGTTCAGCATCTTTACATAAGGGAGTTCCACTGCATCTTCTTTGATCTTGGCACCAGCACGAACATTAGCTGGGAGGGTCACCCCAAAGCCTCCACAAAACTGATTGGATCTCAAATCTATAGATATGACCTTGAGAAAAAACACAAATGGGGAAGGATGTGCGTGAATGTCTTATAACTGGTCCACCGTTTTCATGCTCCAATATTTTCATAGTGAAAATCCAAATTAAAGTATTTGAACATGGCGTGGAAAGACAAATCAGGGGGCGATTACTGCTTCTATATTTGAATATTTGTTTTGAATAACAGCAGTGTCAAAACTGACTTGAGAAAAGGCGCTGACTCCCTTGTCAGTGCGTCCACACCGGTGATAGTTGGAACTCTGGCGATCTTGGATCAACTTGGTCTTAAGAAAAGCCTCAAACAGCCTGGCTTCAACTGTGTTGTCTGTGTTCTCCTGGACAGCAAAGCCCTGATAGGACCAACCAAGGTAAGCCAAGCGTAGGGCTACATGGCGTCGAGGATGAGTGGAAAAGTCAAATGGTCTATCTTGACCCTTTTTCTTTCCCTTCTTCGTGCCCCCAATAGTATCAGGGTGGTTTACTTTCTCAACCAGACTGGATTTGGTTGTGCCCTCTATCTTATTTGCAGGCATATCCTTCTCTCCAAGCTGTGTCTTCAGTCTCTGAACCTCAGCCTCCAGGTCCCTGACTCGCTGTAACAAATCCTCTGACATAGTTAACGAAGTTAGAGCATTGACGACGGAGACTGCTGGAAAACGTATCTGGGGATTTAGGAAAACAATCACCAAAATAGTTTAGAGTGATTAATTTTGACTGTGGAATACATCCAGCAAAGTGAATGATAATATTGCTGTATTTCTGCATTATTCATTAAGAAACTATATGCACACAATTTGCTACCTAGCTTATAGCACCTATTGGGCGTCCGTGTCTAGCTAGCTAAACAATGTCTGATACACAGCTAGCGCTTTAGGTGCCACATTTCAGTAGTCACAAATGGGACTGCAACCCACATGTCAGTGTATCTTGCAGGTCCGTAGACTAAGCTCACCTTTGCTTTGACGTGCCTTGTAGGCGCAAACCAAAACTGCATTCCCAACTTCAGACTCCAAACTGTGTAGCTATATCTGACATGCTTGTTTTCTAGATTTTCAAAATAAAAGCACATAAAAACGATCAAACGTAACTTGGAATATCTTCCACGCTCTATTTGTTGAGTTGTAAGTGACATTTGTATAGTAATAATAATAAAATAATTCAAAAAACATTTTAAATAAAATTAATGCCAAGCACTTAATACAATGTACAGGTAAAACCTGGCTGTGGAGATGTAAAAGGGATATTGCAATTTGTTTATAGTGATTAGCAAATTCAAGCTACACGTAAAATTAACTTGATATCCCTCTCTACTCGTAGAAATCCATTATTTATTTTTTACATTTATCAGCCAGTTTGTTCAGTGCTGTAGCGATGGCACGGTGCGGTGGATGTATGTAGGATGCAATTTCAAGAGGAAACTATTGAAATTGTGATCTATAGAATGTGCACTGTGAAATACGACAGGACTTGCTATGCATTCATTGTTCATTCTTTAGAACACGTATTAGACCACTTTCATACAAATTCAAACAGAATGTTTTTCAAATAGTTAAAACACCTTTATTTTGAAAAACTAAGCATAACCCGGAAGTATGTCCTAACTGTTCCTGTCAATTTGTGTGTCACGGTTTAATCTGCCCGGGCTAACGCGCAATAGTTGGTTGCGCTGTGCAGAATTCTTCAATGCCTGGATGGGCATAAAGACATGGGCTTTATCATTGTATTCAGATCGTATAATAGACGCACACACGGTGTTTGTAACAAACCGGATATCGCCACCGACACTGCAAGCATGGCCGACAAGACACCCACGGAGAAATCTGAGGCTGCTTTCGCGAAAAGGATAGACCCAACGAAAGACGACCTTTCAAATGAACAAACGTTCTTTATAAGACAAGTCGAACTTGCACAGTGGAAGAAGAAAACGACACATCTAAGAGGCCGAAATGTTGCAACGGGACTTGCTATTGGAGCTATAGTGATGGGCATATGTATCCTTACCTAACCCAAGCTAGTAGTACAGTGTCACAAGGTGAACTATGTAATGTTAGCCACTTAGCTTGCAAGGTTTTAACGGAAAGCCAGCGAAGTTTAAGAAGTCATTGCAATGTAAGGATAGCTGTAATAGACGGGATTGTAAGTGTTTTACAAATGCATTCGTCTATTTTTCATCGTTCACAATTTTTGTCGGGAATACCACACATATTTAGCTGGTTAGGTAGGTTACTAGCAAGATAATTGCATTTTTTTAGCTGTGTTTCAGAATCATCCAGCTACTGTAACCTTACGTTTGCCTTGACATTAGTTCCTAGATGGCTACACATTTTACTCGGTGTCACAGGAGAAGATCATGGACGAGTTGGACGAAGAAGCCAAAGTTGCGCGACTGAAAAGGCCAAAGACGGGGGCTAACTGAAATGGACTTAGCTGCTGGAGTGATGTTCCTCTTAGCCTGACTTGTCACTTGCACTGGAAAGGTACTCTTTCCTGACAATTATGGCACTATCATATTCCACAGCTAGCTACTATTGCTATAGATGCACTGTTGGACAGTCTAGAATTGGTTGTGTTTTGTGTTGCTGACAAAATTGTCCATATTATGATTGTCAGTGGAATGAGTGATCCATTGTTGCCCAAAACTGGCAAGTTTCAGTAAGCATTATACCATAATATTGCCATTAAAAAGGCACTGGTTCCAGTGTGTAAAATAATTGAACAGTATCATGGTAAATCCAGAAGATGAAGAGAAGTAATTCAACTACTTTATAACTCACTCTTTTTACAGTGGCCTTACTTGGCGTTATAAATGGAGTTAATAAATAAAATACATTATGAAACGTAAACAATTTGATAGAATATTGAGTTGTACACAGTATTTTTTTTCTTTTTAATACAAATTAAATCAATGTGAGACATATCTATCATTTGAGTCATGTAGATCAAATGTAAAATATGGATATTTATTGATGGTAAATGACCAAAAAAGGAATGAATCTGAATTTTATTATAATTTGTATTTATTGCATTTTTCAAAATAAGAATTACAGAGTGAGGGAATGTACAATGAAGCAACATAATGTAGCCCTCAAACCTATAGAGTAAAAATAGCAAATAAGAAATTAGAAGGAAAAGGCACAGATTCACAGAGGATGGACAGCAGCTTCATAAAGAAACAATCATATACATTCATACATTTGATTGTACTCACATTTTTATCAATATATTACACATTTGAACTAGTCATACATGAGTATCAATTTCTAGAGAATTCAGTGTGCATATATAAGGCAACTACTAAAGGTTCACAGTTTATTGATTCATAACACCATCCAGAGGAAATAACATCCTACTGTAGTTTACACTGTTAATGGTTGTGTGCAAATGTATAAAGCTCAGAGAAGGAGATTAACTTAAATATATAATTTCTTAGATGTGATCGATTGACAATTACTCTGCCAATGACAGACACCATTTATGGAGTATTTCATTTTTCAATGGTGAAAAAGAGCAAATAGTGTCAAATATGTCAACAGAATTTTCAAAGAGGAACTCACTGTTATTTTGTATTCCAAAATGAGTACTTAGGTAGACTTAACTAAAGTGCAGAGGGTGCCTGATTAGCGTCATAGAATATTACTTAAGTTTGCATATGATGAGTTGAGTTGCCAAAACAACATACTTGACTATCTGTAAACATCTAATGGTAAATGTAAATATTTACACATTTACAATAAAAGTTAAAGCCACTCAGTCACTTAACTGTATAAAAAAGGTGTGAAATAATTAACCAGAAGTTTTTCAAAATCTAATGTGGCTGACCTTTTGGCAATACCTAACATACCACCAAAGTAGCTTGTGAAAGTGAATAATCCTACTGGTTTGTTTTTGTTCCCCACTTTCTGTTTGTACCTGTATTATCATTTCTGTTATGCAATTGACCAATAGTAATGATATGGCCACTCTGCAGATTGACATGGTTTAGTCAACAGGTGGGAGATACAGTGCAGAAGTAAATGAAAACAAGAACTGTCTAAGAAATACAAACATGAAGAAAACCCTGTTAACTTTCTGACATCTGTTGTCCCTCATGATGCCGGGTTCATTTACAGAAATATACATTTGAAAACAAGCATACAATAACTATGACAACACCTTTGGACTTCTGTAGTCATAGTGTGGAGGGCAGTGAATAGATATGTATCATGACCAGGGTTCTGACACATCAACACATGGCAGACATTGTGCAAATGAGTGACCAGTAGGAAATGCTGTCTCGTAAGTAGTACAAAACCAATAGATAAAGGTCACTTTTTTTTCCCTCCATGATATTATGACTGATCTGGCCCTCTGGCTATGAGGCTAGACCTAAGCACATCTCCGGAGTTATATTTAGGGCACTGCATAGCAGGGATTGGTGCAGTACTGTACCATCAACTATATGAACACTCTTCCCGGTGTATGATGTAACTTCCTCCAAAAGAACGGGCACGACCCACAGTCACACTTGAAATGAGGTAGTCTGGATGTTCAGCAAACATAGCTGAAGATTATTACTGTAAGACATAAAACAATACGTAATGTAAAAACAAGACTAACTTCTGAGAATGTTGACAGGGAGGATTGTAATGAGTTTATGTTGAGCGTGTGCAGGGTAACTCACCATTCTACTGTCCGTGGAAAACGTCACACCCTTGCTGCGCTTCTCCTGAGAGCTGCTGCTGCTGCCGCCCAGAGAGCTCCTCCGTATGATACCTGGAGTGGAAACCAAACGCACCCTTGTAGTTAGTTGCATTGTCAGCATTCACACTATGGACACAGTATCAGGGTTGGTACGACCCCGGTGGAGAGGTCTGTTTGGATCTTGCCACTTGAGGGCACCCTTGAGGTATGAAAAAGACTTCACCGCACTCAAATAGTTAGCTGATATTAGCATTTGTAGTACAAAAAGTATTATGCTAGAATTTGTTTTTTAAGCTGAACTCATTTTATGGATTATTATTTAGACACATATAGCATGATCAGTTGATGTACCATATGGTTCAAACTAACTTCTCTTAGAATTATGCATGGATAAAGAAAATTACCTTTGCAGCTGACACTTAAAATAATCATGTATCAATATGTACTTTTTTGCCCACATTAAATGTCTCCCTATTTGAAAGGTGCCACCTATGGCAAAAGACAGTGACGTCTCTTAATGACACTGCGAGGTGTTCTCCATACCTTGGGGTGGCGCCATGTCCAGGCACTGCAGGCTGTTTCGGCGGGAGGAGCTGTAGCCCCCCCCTTTTGAGAGGCGGCGCTGACGGTTGGACAGCATGGCGGCTGGAGAGACGATGCCAGGAGGAGGAGCTTTACCCATCTTCTCATACAGCTCTTCTATCTCCTTCTTCTGAGTGGCTTGGAGACTCTGCACCTCTGTCATGTGTCTGAGTGAACAAGAGAGGCCTTTAGTCGGGAGGGAAGCACTTAACACGTACGCTTATGTGCTCCTGCATGTATTCTTTGAACGTTTTTTCATACGCCATCAACCTACCAGGGACTACAGGTGAAAATTGGCCCTTTATGGCTAAATAAGTCTATTTACATGATGGACCCAGGTGCTCATGTTAATTAAAGTTCATTGTCCCTTCTTAAATAAACATAATACAACCAAAGCTCCCCATGTATTTTCCTCCGAAACCTGAAATTCTACGAACAAAAGTGGTCGCTCACTTCTCCCTCAGCTCCTGAAGCTCCTCCAGCATGTCCTCATCCTCGCCCTCTGATTCATCGGTGCTAATGTAAGAGGAGCTGCGGGTGTAGCTCATCATCCACAGGTGGTGGAGAGTGGAGCCGTACTGGGCGCCCGTCGACTGGGCTCCCTCCCGCAGCCTCACCTCTGGCCCGGCCGCCGTCACAGAGAGGCCGCCGTCCGCTGACGCCCCCACGATGCTGAGGCTGCACATTCGCCTCCGGATCCTCCTCCTCGCTCTCTCCTCCTTCCCTTTCTCCGACCCCTCTCCCTCCTCATTTTCCTGCTGAGTGTCCGGGTCTTGGAGGGCCCCCGCAGGAGGCCCGTGGGGGAGGGGTGGGGACACGGCGAGGGAGGGGTTGCCCAGGCCGGCCTCCGACTCGGCCTGCTCCTGCTCCTCCGTGCTACTCTCCGAGGAGGTGCTGCTGCAGGACCCAGGCTTAGCCACGGTGGGCACCGGGATCTCCATGCTGGGTGTCACCTGGAAGCGTCCAACGGTGTGGGTGGAAGGGTGGGGCTCTGAGGAGAGATGTGTTTCAATGTCAAAATCACAACAACCACGCATGTAGCCGGAGCCAAACCCTGACAAACTAGGTACAGTCATCTTCCAACTTCAAATGTGTTTAGCTAGGCTGGAGTCTCCAGTCTTCAGTAGGCTACACTTAGTAGACTTACTAATGACATCTTTGTGTGGGCCTACTTGTGGAGGCATGAGAGAGTGATCAATTAATCAGGGAACAACAGTACTCCAATCTACGGTTGGTCTATAGGATCTACAGCCCATCAATCTGATGGAATCTAGTGATTAATCAAAGAAAACCCAATCATCCCATTCATTCAGCTCAACAGGAACAGAGTTAGAAGCCCCTGCTCTATGGGCAGGGAGAACCCCTCTGCTGCTCCGGAGCTTGTCCCACACAGTCGGTCTGCAATATGGAGCTTTCAGTGATGGGTGTGCAAGGGCCTAATCATGCAAGAATGTTTATGGCTCTTTTCAATAAAACAATAGAACCAGATTTGACATTATACAAAGGCTCCCGTCCCGAGGCACTAAACATGGGTGAAAATGGCAGCCAAAACCAAGTTTGGTAAGAATCCAAAGTGAACTGAGACCGTTTTGATGAAGGCCAAGGGCATAACAAAACAAAGCATGGCTTTGTACCGTGTCTGTCTGTCTGTCAGAAATGTGTTTAGAAAGAACTCCCTCTGCAGCGCAACATTAATGTCTCTCTGTCCAGCCCACTGCAAATAAAAAGGAACAGCGGAATTCAAAACGCTTACCGGTGGAAGGTATATTTATCTTGGCAGAGCTGGAAGTCATCTCTGGCATCATGGGGCGTACCCTTGGTGAGCCGAATGATGACAGCTATTGGAAAGGTGGGACAACTGTGTCATTTTCATCATCAAATCACGTTATTTACACATTACGACTAGCCGGGTATGTTTCGTGACTGGGGGATATTTATTATGAATGAATCGGTTCGCAACTGTTCACGAGACTGTTGATGACTCACTGTGCTTTCCGGCGTGTCTGGGGGTGACGGGGACAGCTCTGAGGACGGGCTGGAGCTGTATGATCGCTCACAGGCCTGGGAAGGGTAGCCATGAGACCGCTCCTGTGGTAGGCTGGGAGGACGGAAGGAGCCCGTCTGCTGGGTGGTCGTCTGGTGGCTCCGTGGAGGAGTAGAGGTCATCACAGGCAGAGGCATGTTGGAGGCGTGTTGGTGAGGCCAGCTGTGATGGTACCCGGATCCAGCCCCATCCCTCTGCATCTGGGGTGGGCTGTCTGGGCTGTGGTAGAGGCTGTGCTGCCCAGGCATCCCCTCTGGGGAGTAGGAGCCATCCACTGGCTGGTATTGGGGGGAGTAGATGGAGGGGTAGCCTCCTGGGGGGACTAACTGGGGGTGGAAGCCAGCCATGGAAGCCATTCCCTGGGAGGCCAGGCTATTGGCTGGGATGAAGGAGTGGGCCATGCTCATCGCCATGGAGATGACGTTGGCCAGGGAGAAGAGAGGCTGGGTGTGGTGGGGCCACATGCCAGGGTGCTGGTTTGCAGGGGGGGACAGTGGGTGGCCCTCGCCGTTGCCTGGGCAGGGGGGATCCGTGTAGGGATTGGGGGAGCCTGGGGCTGGGGAGGGTACGGAGGGGAAGATAGGGGTGCTGGCCACTCGTGTTAGGGGTGGGTGTGTCCCAGCTGGTTTAGGGGAAGCAGGGTTGACCGGGTAAGGGAAGGGGAAGTGGGTGTGGCCCATGTAGGAAGGCAGGTGGTGGTAGTGCTGGGCATGGGGGGGCTTAGCCATCCGGGGGTCAGAGGCGTTCACCGAGACAGAGGGATGCTGCTGGTGGAAGTAGGGAGGCCCTGAGAGAGAAACAGCACATAACATGTCTACACTTTGAAGAAATCTGAACTGACACTTACATGTCCAGTTTTTTGTTAATAGCAAAAATGCTCTACTGTAATTTCTGATGTCAACTGGTATGTCTGTAACATCAATACTGTGCTCATATATCTCAATATATGAACAAAATGCATATTATAAACTCCCATATTGGTTCCTAAGCTAACTATGAATATAATACTGAGGTAAAACATGTTCTTGGATAAAAGTAAATCAAGTAATTTAACAGTATGTAAGCAAAGGGGGGAAAAAAATTGATGGAAATTTCAGACGTAATTGGAAGTGCTTTTTACTTTGTTCTAATTATTGTATAAGGTTTTACTCTAATCTGACTTATTTTACAGACAGGTAATTCCATCCCTTCTGAGCAATAAAAGACTGATAAATAGGCTGACAAGAGACAATCACATCACAACTCTCTGCTGGATTCTGAATTAACGTGAACATAAATCCCTCAGAAGAACAGCATGGTACACTAGGATGAAGTAATCATATAACCAATTGTGATAGCTGCCAAAGACAAGCAAAGCAAGTCCTGCTCAGGATTTAACCTCAATGGAGCAAGGAAGACTTTGTTTTCAAACTCAAAATAGCAGAAAATACGTGTTTTCAGAGTCCCCACTGTACGTGTTTCAAACGAGCGTTGTTGATAACTACTCAGGGAATAGCCAAAGACGACATAGCCCTACCCCTTCCACTGATTTGACGTTTCACTTAACAATGGGTCTACAGTTATAAACCAACACGCCTCCTGTCGATGAGGTAAACCAGCTACTTCCATTTCAGTGCAGATGGAAATATAGGCTGGGCAACACAAAAAAAGAGGCAGTGGGCCAAGAAGTACTGCGAAAGAAGCTGTCCTGTGCGTCTGTGTGTGTGCGGCAGAGATCAGAAAGAAGGGGAGGGGTTTGAGATGGCTAGCGATGTCTTCTAGCTTGGGGGAGGGGGGAGTCTGTAGGGGTGTGGTGTGTTTGTGTATGTGTGTGTGCGGGGGGGGGGGGATTTCTTGGAAAGAGTTTGAGAATGCTGGCAAACAGATGTTGGAGAATTTTGCAGTGCCTATGAGAAGTGTCTACGCTTCACAGTGACAGCATTCACGCCCCTGAAAAAGGTAGAATGTGTCCTTCAGGTGAGGTAATTACCCAAGAGGCCCTGTAGCAAGGCCAACACAGACCAGGGCTTTGAGGGACTGGAAAGGTGCTTGGCGCCACGCAAATTCCCTGACAATACTTAGAAAGAAGAAATGGGAAGGGGCGGGAAGGGGGTCCTCTGGGTTTTATGGGGTTTTGAGGTCGATAATGAGTTTTCTTCTCTGCCAAAAGACTGTACCGGTTTGCTGTGGTAGACAGTGAATGATACTAGTGTACAGTCGTTCTCAGTTTACTCTGTGAGAATGGGGAGGGGGGGGGGGGGCGTTGCATTTACCTGCGCCGCTGTGGAAAGACTGGGAGCGTAATAGAGGTCGCTCAGCTGAAGTAACGTCTGCGTTGAACCAGTCTTCTGTGAGGCCTGGGGGAAAGGCTTGCGTCCCCGCACCGGGCCCTGGCATACTGACGTCTGAGACACACAAACCAAGTCAGGCTCGGCATAGATGGACACAGGATGACGCATGCTGAGATAGTAGCCGACAGGGCGTGTTTACAGTATGAAATGCGGCAGGAACAGTAAGTGTATTTGCAATACAAACATGACAACAGTAACTTAAGATGAAGCCTAGAGGTGATTTGTAGTAGAGATGTCTTACCAGGAAGTGAAGAGGAAGAGTGTGTCCGAGCCAGGTTATGACTGTGGAGATTAGACTGTAAAAGAGACATATAGTACAGCTTGGTTTTATGGAGGCATTGTTTCAAAATAATGTGCTTGTTACAACTGAAGGTTGGTTTTATGGTGGTAACAAAACAAGCTTATTAGACTTGGAATACTGTACATTTGCTGATCTAGGACTTATGCTGCAATCAAGACAGTTCACTGCAACCTATCTCAGTGTGTGAGTAACAGCCCAGGATGAGTTAGACCACTCCTGCTTCCAAAAGGGAGCAAAATATCAACATCTATCGACACACAAACAATTCATAGAACCAGCGCAAGTCACAAGTAACAGGAACTGATAGGACACAGTGCTGTGGTCGCGTTCTTCCAGACTTCCCTCGTTAGAAGCCTTTGAAAAGGGAAATAAATATAGCCAGAAAGCATAGCCATCGGGTGTCTTAGAGATGAGGTCGGCCGCCTGGTTTCAATTGATTCCTGATGTGTGTGCGGGGAGGGAAAGACAGATGCCTGCAGCAGCCTGAGGTAATTACGTACCTCGGGGAGAGCAGGCAGGAGGTACGAGAAGGGGGTGAGGGGATTTTGGGGCCTGGTTTAGTTTTCCGGTCTCCCATCCCACATGAAACAACACATTGTTCTAAGCCCTCGTATTCATGGCCATCTAAAGTCCTTTTCCTGGAGGGGAGCAGGAGATTGTGCTCTGTGGTGTGGTGTGGAACTGAATGGTCTACCCCCCTGCTCCTCCATCTGAATGGACTGAACCTCGACTGTGTGATTATTGGGCCATCTCTGTAGCTACTTTAGGGTTAGGGTGAGGAGAGAAGGACAAGTAGGATTGTGGGGTTATACAGGCAAGCGGTTTAGTACCGTTCTGCCCTATCTCTGCGCTCAAGTCTTTTTCCATGTGGTCTAAAGGCAAGGTTACCCTGTTTCCCCTATCTACTGTCAACTCCACCTTTCAGACTGACATATGAGCTGAACTCGGTAAGCACAGCCAGCCAGGGTTTTATTTACATGACTTCCGTCTGACTTGAAAACATGGTTGGGTGTTCAAGAGGAAATGTCTGGCATTTTAAGACGTATTTCCCTGCTGTCCCGATGGACACTTGAAGCTGGTAGTGTGGCGGGTCTGGGAAGCGTGGGGTGACGACCAACCTGTGAGGCAGACATTGTGCTGGCGGCGCTGTTGTAGGCTGTCCTGGGGAGGCCCTGGCCCCCAGCATGGACGGAGGGCTCCTTTCCCATCAGAGCCTCAGCCCGCTTGATGATGTCACTCAGGCGGTGGATGAAGCCCTCCTTCTCTGACGGCAGGATGAACTCATTGTGCACCTGGGAAAAACACGACTCGTTATTATCTGTTCAATACGTGTCTGCATGCACAGGATGTTTGACTGTCCGACTAGCCATCTGTTCATCTGTCCATCCATCCATCTTTCCATCAATCCATCCATCCATAATTTTCAACATATTACCCTTATTTATTGCTGAGTACTTTGCTTACTGTTTCAGAAATTGGACATAAAAAATATTAAACGATGGTTGCTTGTGCAACATATTCAGTATGATAATTTGTTGGGGAGGCTCGACTTGAGTACATATTCAGGCGGTTTCTGGGCTGTGAATTGGGTTTGGGTGGGTCTCCTTTCAGCATGTTTTAATTCAGCTCACATATTGCATTAATAACAACAGGGGCACTTATGAGAGTGAGGCCCCTACTGTGCCAAAACTGGATAAACAAAAGCCCACTGTATTTCACTGGTGAAATAAACAGCACACGCTCAATGAACGGAAACTGCACCCCGGACAGCGGTAAAAAATACAGCGCAACATCTCGTCTGCCGCCCGCCAGCTGTCCATATCCCTCTGAAGCACACACGTTTGTGAAGAACGCCACATGAGGTGCGTGGAAACTTATCTGAATCAACCACTTTCTGATAACTGTGATAAAAGGTCTATGAGACGTAGAAATGACAAACACATTTGTCACTGTATCTAGGACGCACAGTCTGTACTGCTGGGTAAGATAGGAGAGTCTGTGTGAAGATAAGTTGTAAGACCTCTATTGAGAGACCCCAAGCTCCTCAGAATGTTCTATGCCAGCACTGATAATGCATATAAGCATGGGTTACATAATGTCAACATAGTTAGATAAATACAACATATTTTCCATATGCATGCACAATTCCAGGAATTCAAAGACAGACTATCACTGTAAAACGTTCCTTAATTGATCAACCATGTGGGAGCAATGAGTGCTCAAGGTGACAAGTTACCATGACAGCAGAAATGTCCTCAGGGTTATCTCCATCCAGGTCAAACTTGAAAGTCACCATCTTGTCATTGTGAGTCTGCAGTTGACACTCCACCACGCGGTCAACTTTATCAGAGAGCTGCAGAGACAAAGTACATAAGTGTGCTGCAGACTAGGCCCAGTAACAGAACAGGGACATGACATTGGCCAGTTAACACAACAGGGACAAAAAACGTGTGTGTGTGCGCTCCTGTGTGCTCGTATGTGTGTGTGTTTGTGTGGGTGTAGTGTCTTGTACTTTCTGAGTGCATGTTGGTAAACACGGCCTGTTTGTTTCTGCTTCCAGTCTATACACACTCATTGCCGTGCAATGCCACGGTGTTCTGAACTTAAAGGAAGGAGGTTGGTATGGAAACATCATCCCACCTGTATGGACACTAATTAGTGGGTGTAACAAATCCCTATACTGAGAGACGTGTTTTACCCCAGTGATGCGCAGTCTTGAGCGAGTCCTTCTCCTGAACAGCTTCCCTGTCGTACGCCTGACGGGCGACTTGCCGCTCTTCTCTGATAGGCCCTCGTAGCCATCACTCAAACCCGAGGTCACGTCAGAGGCGTAGCTGTGAAAATGAATAAACTGTCACAAAATCAGGGTCAAACTGTCAGGAAACAACCAATGTTGTTTGATTGGCAGGAAGAGCGCCAGGAAGAGCGCCAGTAACAGAAGGAAATGACAAACAGCTCAGGAGCTATTCCAACCCACTTACAAAAGCTTCATTATACGCCTGCTAACATTTGTGCTGAAATACATGTGAAGTCGTTGAGCAGCGATCCAAATCACCAGCTAAATAAATGGATACATAACCGCAGAAAGTAAACAGCATATCCATGTGATCAGCTCCGTTTGTCCACATGAGAATTGGCCAGATCCAAAGGTTAGGAAAGCATGCAGTATATTCATAAAAGCTCTGACTTGAGCTCTTTAAGCCTAATTTTTGGTGCCGTGGTCACATCAGCTTCTCCTTCGGGGCCAGCAAACATTTACAAGCCGTCTACCGGTTGGCAGTGTTGACTGTGTTTCCATGGTCTCCTTACCAATCTCAAAAGTAACTTTGTGTCACAGTAAATCTTGTTTTTCAGTACTAGCAGGACATAAAAAGAATAACCAGGACAACCAGAATATATAAATAAGGCAACAATGTTTCTAGTGTCCACCACCCTGTGTAAGCTCCTCTAAGGATAGCGTGTTCTGTGTTGGAGATATTTGTTGGTTACAGGATGGTTCCGATGACTGGATCCGACACACCGGCCACCAACGCCTCCCCCACAGAGAGCAAAGCCATTCCCTTCACGTGCCACTGCATGGAAAACACAGCCTCTACCACATCTGATGCTTCAGGGTCCAGAGACCGAGAACCAGAGATCCGGCAATCTGAACGTTTCAAGTAATGGCTAGTCCCTCTTGGGCCACTCAGACAAATACACAACACAAAGAGGGGAGATTGGAGTATATTTTCAACAGTACTGGTCGACAGTCGATCGGGTTTGAGAGAGCATAAACCTCATTTTTGACCCGAGAGACAACATTGTGTCTCAATTCTCGTTGGAGCCCGACAGACAGGTGGAGTAGAGCTGAAGAGAGTTACCTGTCCACTGGAGAGTTAAACCCACTAGGAGATCCAGAGTGGTTGCCTTGCTCGGTGCTACTCGACACGGCAATACTCTGAAAAGATGAAACAGGTCTCTGCATGAGTACAGCAGGTCACCGCGAGACACATCAGCGCAGTTAGACATTCATCCTCAAGGTAACCCATTTGCTGTGCTCCTCCGCTTCATGTTAACAACATCTGCAAGTCGGTTAGGCAGAACCCCCCACTGACTCACTGAAGGGAAGCGGAGGGCTGGGATGGGGTTGGTGGCTGGGTTGTGGGCGCGTGGGTTGGGAGGGCAGGAAGGCCCGCTGGGGGTGAGCCCCTCCAGGGTCTCCTGCATCCCAGAGGAGCTGAGATAGCCGTCCATCTCACAGTCAGCTGTTACAACAAAAAAGACGAGAGGCTTTAAACATGTGACTGACCCCAGACGGGCTGACTGACACACAGACACACAGAGAGCTTTCCATTGGATTAGCTCTGTGGGGCCAACGGGTGAGGAATTCAGCTTTGTGTATTTATAGAAGATTGATAGGAATTATTGGGATTTACAGTGATAGGCTCTTCATAGTCTCGCCTTGCGGTTACTAATAAACAAACATGCATTCACACCCAAACACACACACACACAAAGTGGGATCATCAGGAACTGAATTATTCAGTTTTCATGAGTTTCACATTTCACTGTTAGGCTTCTCTATATTTTCCAGTCCTAACAGAGCCATTCCTTACCAATGGTTCTTATGAAACCAGCAAACATTTCCATGCACTGCATAGCTATGTTTTAGGCGTAAGTGGAAATGTCACACACTAAGCTCTCAAGCTGACTGTAGTTTGCTTGAAGTTACCCAGAACCCTCACCCTATAAACGCAGCCATATGTTACAAACGACATTAGCGAGTTACTGTGGAAGGCTCACAGTTAACAGAAGAGCAGCTGGTGTGTCGGATGTGGAAGTGCTGGTGTTGGTCTGCTTCTGGCTCCTCCGGCTCAGCAGGGAAGCTGGCGTTGATGCCCGAGTCTATGGAAGTGTTTACGGGGGACAGGACCGGGCCTGGGGGGGGCTGCGGGGGCTGGGTGGGAATGGCGGCCGACACCCATGCTGCGTCATCGACCTTGGGAGAGGACGGGCCAACCGGCTCTTCCTCCACAGCTTCCACTTCCTCCTTCTTCTTCTTCTGCTGCTCCTCCGCTTGCCGCCGCAGCTTCTCTCGCTGGCGCTTGATGGCCGTCGCCCTGTCCCGGATGGCCTTGGCCACCAGCTTGAAGTCGGCCTCGCAGACAAAACCCAGCACAACCTGGGTCGGAGCACAAAGTCATCCAGTCAAAGCTCGGCCTAATACAAACTGGTCAGCAGAACTGCAAACAAAAACCATAGTTAATGACATCATACTTATTACTAGGTTTACTGTGGCCAATTGATACTTATGCATTGACCGACTGCAGCGTGAGGGGTAAAGGTCTGACACAGTTAGAATATGGCGTTCCAGTCTGAAACAGTTAGAACATGGTGTTCTAGTCTGACACGGTAGAACATAGCTAGGAGTTACCCACATTCTAATCATTCTCTCAACACATATTCGGCTTACTGGAAATAACCCAGACGAGATGTCCTGAGGATGATAAAAACATTTTTTTTTAAGCCAGACGAGATGTCCTGTAGATGATAAATTTGATGGTGACGAAAAGGAGGTGGGAACAGGTAGAGGAATGCAGGAGAGATCTCTCATTAAAAGTGACCTCTGATGGGGCAGTCGGGGGCAATAGAGATCTGAGAGGGCCTTGAGAGACTACAGACTATAGATTCCTGCTGGACTTTGCCGTCCCTTTTCACCACCGACAATTCAAAGTTAAGTCCTGTCACTTTGCTTCCGTTTATAGTGCTGAGCATATGCCGGTGTCCACGCTTCCAATGAAATCATAAATTCTGTTCTCTAGGGGGGGACAGAGGGGGGTCAAGACAGAGCCCCCCTCCTTCCCCCTCCACGTACAAACGCACAAACAGAAATGTTTTATGAACTTCAAGAAACATTGTCCCAATTAAATAAGTAGACAGTTTAGAGGGGCCAATGTGAAGTATGTATGCAAGCCACCCTTGCCAGCAAATAGCTAGCTTTTTGTTGGTGTAGCTGGTAAGGAGTGGCACTTGCAAGTCAGAGGTGCGGAGTTCGAGTACCAGTGAGGGGTGAGATGGGGAGGGCTGACGAGCAGGGAGACTCACCCCCCCCCCCCCCCATTACATCCACAGCACACAGGCCTACCATTTCCTGGGCCACCTCCTCCGGCACGTCCTTGTACAGCTCGAACAGGAACTCGATGGCGTTGTTGTCCTTGTACTTCCCGTGCAGCTTCTTGGTGTCGTCCATGCGCAGCCACAGCTTCAGGCCCGACTTGACCGTGTCGTCCTCCTCGGCCAGCTCCACGTGGACGCCGCTGTTCTCCTGGAAGAAGGTGTGCTCCAGCAGGTCCCGGATGGTGTACCTGGACAGCGTTTAGGGCTAAGGTTAGGAAGTCGGAACGTTTAGGAAAGGAGTTTGATGGAAGGAAGTGTGCTGTTGAGGAGATGATATCAGGATGTGTTTTTGTGAAGGAAAAGAGTTGATTGAGGGGAAATGCACTGTTCAGGAAAGGAGATGATGGAAGAAGGAAGTGTACTGTTTAGGCACTTATACTTGTTTTCATGCACAATGCCACCGATACCTTTCATCCTTATCCATCCGTATGCATCCTTCAATGATCTCTTTGAGCTCCGGAACTTTGACTTTGTAGAAGCTGTCTGGTTTCATCCCCTGGGAACAAAACATGATAGCAGATGAGCAGCTTTCACTGGAGCTGTCCTTTCAAGCCAAAATCCTGAAAGAGAAGCGTCTCGTGTCTAGTCGGCCACACATCTGAGGCTAGACAGACGGGCGTCTGATTGGAGGTGATCGCGCAGTGTGCTTTCCCATCTCCAGCACGACAGATCCATGGTCAACACTGAAACGCTCCGCCCATAACCTAAGTGTCAACGGAACCCATAACAGCCCTCCTCGGGGGTGGTGGAGTCCTGTGGCGACGGGTGACGTCTGCCGTCAGCCTGCATAGCACAGGGGCTCAGAGTCCACATCAACACAGGCGAAAGAACGCATAGGCAATGGAAAATACCAAGTCGACATTTGAAAGCACGGGTGGCTGTTTCCAAAGGAGCTGATTTGGGTCTTCGCTGTTCTCGTGTACTGTAACCCCCCTGTAACCCCCCCCCCCACCCCACCTAACCTGTCCCCTATCCTGTCGCGCTACCGCTGTTGCTGAAGTAAGAGCTGGTCACGGTGCTAATACTCTCAACACTAATGGTACATTCGTCATTGATCATTTATGGCAGTATGTACTGTGAAGGAAAATATAAACATTCACCCTATTAAGATTCTTCCGTCCAACTTTGCAGGTGAACGTAGTGTTTCAACTACGTAGTGTTTCAACAGAGTGTACTCTGTACTGCAAATCAAAACATATTTTTCTAATTGTCTTTTAATAGAAGTGCGCTCAAAAGACCTATTTACTTGCGTACGTTCTCTTGGCTTCAATATCTGTTGGTAAATATAATATCCCATTATTTCGGAGACACTTTATGAACAACAGCAGTGCCAGGTACAGGCCCAAGACAGCCTTAACTAACGAGGCCCCTTAAGCTCTAAATGGAACATTGACTTTATTGATGGCTTCTGATCTGAGACACGTATGCCAGTGTTCCCTGTGCGAGCTGGTGAGTCATCCACACCAAGACTCCCTGGTTTGGCTTTGCCCCTGTGCTTCACTCTACAGCCCCTTGGAAGCCCTCTGTTTTCTTTCTGTCTGTCTCTCCGGGGCAAAAGCAGCGGGCACTGTTTGGGGACTAGAGGGACGTCATTTCGAAAACACATAACTCTACCATCGCCTGGCCATGCCCGCAGTGGCGTCATCGCTCCTCTACAGCCCAAAGGCAGAAAACACAGGTCTCAATGTGGTGGCACCAGCCTTTTACTGGAATCGACTGGGTTGCTTCACTCTGGTCAGACTCTGGCCTGTACATTCTGTGAGGCTTACTCTAGATTTCTTATGATAAGGGTGTTCAAGGAAAAGTGATCTTATCCTGCTATCAAGTTCTTGGCTTTAAACTGAACTCTTACCACTAGATGTACAAAGGAGAGTGTCCTGTGTGGAAGGGAGAAGTCTCTTATGCCCAAGAACAGTGCATCTGTTTACAAATTTAACTGGGATTAAGTTAACTGTATACAGGAATGACCTGAAATTAGGGTGAATTTGTGAGCAATTTAGAAGGACATTTACAAAAAGTCCCCTCTTTAATCTAACTCATTTTAAAAAGCCCATTGCCTTGCCTGGAGAATGTGGGAGCCTTCCAATAGATCTCAATCTAACCATGATCTTACAGAGGATGGGCCACACGAATGACCAATCACTGAGTCAATCATCCCTTGAGATCATGTTGTGGCATGCATCTTGTAAAAAGACTGCACCTACAAAATAGTTTCCAATTTTATGCTTGAGATTTGATGTTATAGTTTCACGGACCTATCATCCTAACCACGTGAAATTGTAGTCGAAATTATGTTTTTGCTGCACCGTGTCTGATGAAAGTACACCACCGTTCCTTAGCACTAACCCTTGAAACACTTCTGTGAACCTCTAATTGACGAGATGGACTTTTAATCACATACAGGTTTCCTTCCACGTCAAACTCAAGCATCCGGACGCCTATCCAGGTGGCTCTCAGCTTCTTCCTCATTACATGACAGGAAGGAAAACACATGCTGACCATTACATGAAACCCAGGAAACGGAAGAGCACTCACACTGGTGACTTTGCGGTAGATCTGGGCTGCGTTTTGGCACTCGGAGTAGGGGTACTCCGAGGTGGCCATCTCCAGGATGCACATGCCGAAGGCGTAGACGTCCACCGCCTCATCGTACTTCTCCTCGTACATCTCCGGGGCCATGAACTCTGGCGTCCCTGTCACACAGACACAGGGAAGGGGACAGTCAGACCCACGCACACATGACACTGGGGAAAATAACTAAAGTCACACATCTAATAGCAATTCAGTGCCGTAGCATCGGTATGAATGGGGTCTTTGGTGCGCTCCGTTAGATATGGGTTGGTCTCAGTACCCATGTATGCCAGTCTGTGGAAGCCTAAAAGAAGTCAAAACTATTTTCAACCATAAAGCCATTGGTTCACCTCCATGTCTGTCTTCTACGCCCAACCTACCCAACACAAGTGACTGAGTCTCACCCCTCCGCTTTCCACTTCAGTGTTCATAATTTGATCGGATAAAGGCGGAATATGCTGGAATATGTGTATCATAATATATGTCATTTCGAATGAATGGGTTGTTATCAAGCGCTGTGGATGCCGGGTAATGACCATTCATTTGAATCAGGTGTGCTGGAGCAGGGAAACATCTAAAACATGCAGGAAAGCGGCCCTTGAGGACCAGGATTGGAGAACCCTGTCATATAGTATTAAGTCTTGTGTCCTACGGAGGTTTGCTGGCCCTGTTTCCTTGTATGCCCACACCCTTGCATTCCCGATTAGCCAGTTATGTTGACCTTTAACAATGCATCTGTCGCAAATGTTGTGTTTCTCCTTCCTGTTGTTGCACTATTCACCAGATTCCACTATGGGAGCTAGCCATGGGCAGTGGCTAGGTATCCTTCATGACACAACAAAAGTTGTTGAAACTTACTTTCCGAGCACTCATGGATTATACTAACAGGGGAACCATAACCAAATGGTCAAATCTAGATGGCAAGAGAAGGACACACAGTCACCTACCAATGACACTTTTTGCAAAGGAGGCACTTTTGAGCGTGGCCAGGCCCAGGTCCCCTATCTTGACAGAGCCGGTGGGGCCAGTGATAAAGATGTTGTCGCACTTGAGGTCCCTGTGAATGATAGGAGGGGTGCGCGTGTGCAGGAAGTGGAGGCCTTTGAGGATCTGATGACTCCAGCGCTGGAGCAGTTTCAGCTTCATCTCCTTGAACCTCTTCAGGTACCTGGAAGCAAAAGGACATGACGATGAAATGACGAAACCTGTGCGTGTTTCTCGGTATGTCAAAGTTAACCCCATCTATATGTTCAAACTGCAGATATGGTTCACGGGCAATGCAGGACGAGGGCAGCTGACTCACGCCCGACGACAACAACTCACGTTTTGAGGGTGCCCGAGGTCATGAGCTCAGTGACCAGGAGGATACACTTGTGTCCCTTCACCGTGGACTTCCAGGAGTCGTAGAAGCGGACGATGTTGGGGTGCTGCAAGCCTTTCAGCATCTCCACCTCCTCACTGAAGCGCTGCCGCTCCACTTTGGTCAGCTTGAGGGTCTGCGGGAACGAATAAACACGCCGTCAAACTGCTGCTGAAACAAATGGAAGCGTGACCAAACGCAGTGTCTGTGCAAGTGTTTCAGCAAAGAGTAATAGGGAAATGAGGTTCTCGATTTAATTTCTTTGTTTTTGTATCGTTTCTTGGCTAATAGAAGGAAACCACAGGGTCATCTCTGAGACCCAACGTTACATAAGCACATCTTTCCGTGGAGCGGAGCTGTGACTTGACACCTTCGTAAAGGAGGTTTCCGAAAGCTGTGCGAAATCGAACTACCGGTACACACAGCAATTACGTTGGGTGGACAAAGCCATTTCTGTGCTGCATGCAGCATGAATGTCTGGATTTATCCTCAGTCTCAGTAGCCTGGCGTGTTGTGGGTGGTGGGTGGAAAAGTCCCGGGAGACCTTCTAACCATGAATCCTGCATTGAGGTCTTTCTGGGGGAAAAAGCACTGTGGATATGTTGATGTTTACAACTGGCTGACCACTACTCCTTCCCCTTTCTCCTGCTTTGCCCCTAGGCCATATCCACAAGGGGCGGGGAGTGTGTGTGTGTGTGTGTCTGTGTGTGTGTGTGTGTGTGTGTGTATCGGGAGGGGGGGGGTATAATGACGGTAAGGATGATTTATGTAAAGAATTGGAGTGAGAGAGATCAATTACAAGAGAGGCTTCACCCATATGTCGTTTTGCATTACGGCTATTGAAAGTCTTTGAAAGTCAGGTCTCGATAAATAACAATGTTGCTTTTATCTGATGTGGTGCATCCACAGACCTGTGCTTCACTAGCCTTTCCCTCGAGCTACATGAGATAAAACACCGCAATAACGTACTATGGGGATCGGTACCCGGTTCTGTAAGGACCCGGTTCCAAATTTCTCAAAACCCGGAGATCAATAAAGTCTGAGCTTAACGATACCGCTATCGAGACTAGGTAGGCTAATATAATGTAACTTATGTCTCGAGAGATAAGTCATGTAATTTAAATCAAATCACTGGTGCACAAACATACATAGATTGTCTAATAGAATTACTACATTTAATTAAATGGCCTGCCAACGAGTGTTTATGTGAATACTAGCCTCTCCCGCCCCGCTGCTGATCGATCAAAACATAGTCACCGGGAGCATGTCTCTGTGGGCTGCTTAAGCATCTTGTTAAACAATAACAGAGACATAACAAAATAGGGATGAGATAAGGAAGGTTTGAGTTTGGTTAGCTGGTCATTTAGCTATATCAGGTGCCTTTTGTTGAAACGTGTTAAACTTTTAATAAAGTCTTGAACAATGACGGCTTGTCAATGTCACTTTTTGTCAACCAACCAATCACAGTGATTTATACTAGTTACTCATCCAGGTTGTGGATAGTACATCTGTAGTGGACAATTGTAGATTTAGCCAGAGCCAGGATCCATTGTGCCAATATGTGCTCCTTTTATCCAGCCTCCTCCTGAGAGCAACACGTTCCCCTTGTTTTATTTGACATCTGTTTTACTTAAGTTATTGTTATAAAAGTTGTTCAGTAATCTTGTTTACATAAAGTGTGGCGTGGGTTGTGTGGGTGCTGCTATATGTTTAACATTTGCCAAATTCATTCATTTAGATGGTGGTTAGCTCAAGCTCACCCCAGAAAAGTATCGATAGTGGTATCAATAAAGACTCGGATCGTTAAGCAGTCTCGAAAATGGTATCGATAAAAATTAACGATCCCCATCCCTATCTAACTGCGACCATAACAGATTGCTGCACAGGCTAAATAAATTAAAATAAATAACAAAAATATGTTTGTGTGTGTGTGTTAGTGAGTGTGTGTGTGTGTGTGTGTTTTGAGGCATGTCTCTAATCAGAGCCCCCTGTGAGGGCCCATCCCTCCTGATAGAGGATCTGACAGGGCTGGTTCTGAGCAGGCCGTTAGCAGCAGAGGACAGGACATGCTTCTGGCTTCTGGCATGGCTCTCACCCATGGCAGGACACCCCCATTTAACATTTACATTGTTAAATGAGAGGTTGTGTGAACGTACTGCACAGAGAACTGACCAATACAGACATGACTGGACCAGTAAAAGTGAGAATAGAATGTGAGGCTTCCAAAAGCTTTCTCCAAAGTGTGGCTGATATAAGTTAACTAAGGTTGACCATTTCAAGTCTGCATTATATAAAGTGCTACGGTTGGGTAATTCATTCAGGAATGCAATGCAGGGCTGATTAAAGAATTATTAACATAGTAGGTTGACAAATATCCAACATTACAATTGCTTTCTTGTGATACGTTTGTGTCAATTTTATCTGAGGGTGATTTAATGTATCTAACCATATACATTTAAGTTGTGGCTAATTTCTGTGATGATTTTTAAGTACATGAACGGATGGGACATTCTTAATAAACCTTTTCTACTCATCTTTACTGTAGACTGGCAAAGTCATCACTGGTAAATGATCACATGCAGCATGTTATTGAGTAATGCACAACCTTGGCCAGTGTCACTCTCGTGTAGCCTCTGGAATTTCCTTGAGAAAGATTACAGCATTGAAAGAGAATCTCCATGGTCTTGTTTGCCATTCCAGTACGTGTTTAAAAAAACCACTCATTTAACAGAGACAAACAGTTAGCAAAACACTTTGGACAAGAAATAAAAAAGTTTCAAAAGGTTTTGTCTGTTTCCTCCTTTCCTCCACTCCTGAATACAAGTAACACCAAACAAGCATATAGCACATATCCCAATTGAACGCATTGTTGCACCACTTCACTGTAAATGTGTCTGTTTTGACATGGTAGAGGACTTCATTCCTTCCTGCACATCACCCTCTCCTTTTTTTAGGCACTGGAAGGTTAGGGGATCTGCAAAGCCTATCTGAATTATATTGGGCCCGGTGCCACAGATGAGGAGTTGCATAAACAGTGTTGAGGGTAGGAGCGCTGATATTAAGTACTGCCTGTCAGCACCCCTATTATGACAACAGGGAGACGGACAAGGCGTGCCGGACTACATAACAAGCCACGTGGCTTTGCTTAGGGTGAGTTCTGTAACCCTTATACCGCCAGATCCATGTAGCAACCAGACAAAAACATTTCTGTTACACTTTTGTTATGATCCTCGAGCCATATTGTGGAAGTGGTGAAAATAGAGATATCGAGCCTGGGGTAGCAGAGAACATTATTCCCAAATCATGCACTGACCTTGTGCTTAATAAGGTTAAAACAATTCTTGATTTGTCTACCGGTCAACAATGATGTGATTACTGGGGAAAGAAGAAGGAAGAATCACCATGTCTGTGGAAAAGAGCAGAGTATGACAGTGGGTTAGTGGGGGTTAAATGTTGCTCTATTGTATATCTGAAACAGTGACGTCAAGGATGGTTGATATAACGATTTGTGTAAAAAAAAGAAAGAAAAAGAAGCAGTTTGACCTCAGGTTCCGTGCCTCTGATGCCAGTTCAGGCTGAGTTCAGATCAAGTAGTAGAAAGTCTCCAAACATACACTTAGTAAACATATGCAGCAGAACACACGCACACACAGTACAAAAACAAACATATACACTTACACACAGCATAGCATTCAGGCTCGGAGTTCAGAACTAAGGTATTAGTGTGCCCATTCCAAGAAAAACCTTGGTCACTAAACATGGTAGCGTGTAGAGGTTAGCCAGTCATCTAATAAGGAACCACCAGTGAAGCCACCCTCTCAGGCTGCTAGCATTCTGACCAACGCCTGGCGCCTATGTCATTAACTGCACCAGCAGTTTATTTTGTAATTTCACTATACCTTTGAGTTACTCAGTTATTTCATGAAAGAACATCTTAATCTTTTCTGGACAATCCTTTGGAAAGACTGCATGTGTAGAATCCTGGTTGTCCTTGGAACTGAATTGAGTTGTTTCTAAAAAAGAGAGACATGAATCAGCTCAACTCTTTCCCTGAGCCATGCCACTAGAGACACGGCTATTTCTGCTCTATCTTTTCATTCTGGAGCAACACTGATTGTACGGTGTCACGTGGATCATGTCAACATTTTATGCAAAACGCAACTGCGCAAAAAGTGGTTTCTCAAAAACGTACCTGTCATTTATCCACGCTGGTTAACTTAGACATTCTTTGTTTCACATTGCAAAGTAAAGTATACTGTGATGTAGCAACCTATTCTCTGTAAGAGTATTTCAAGACACTGATAATGCTGACCACTCTTCAGACAGCAGGTCAGACCCAAGGTTATCTCTGGCAGGACGTGAAATGACATTCTGCCTTTCATCAAGGTCCGATAGCACATACAAGTGAGGAAGTCCCACAAGTAAAATCCATCTGATTTATCCCCAGAAGACAGCAGGTTTCCATTACAAACAGTCATGCATTTTATGAGTCGACACAGTGCATGTGTTGTGTTGCAGCACTCAGAACAGGTATCAATGTTCAAGTAAAGTTGGAACTGGCTTGTTTTCTCAAAGTTTGAGAGAATAGGGGAGATAAAAAAGCACAAAACAGAGGTTTTAAGATGCTGAGAATACCTACAGCCAGCAGAGGCTTCATTCAAAAAGAATTGGTTGCGGTTCAGAAATAAATGTTGTGTGCTCCAAATCAAACTTAATTAACCAAAACTTAAATATAACATTAATTCATTAAGTGCATTTCAGGCTCAAAAAGTGAGTTTCGTCTCCAGCCTTCCTGTACTGAGGAGTGCTACTCAAAGTTCTGAAATCTGACATGAGTCAATACTTGGCCAAACGGGAGGAAAATTCAAGCAAATAAACTATTTTACAACCCTAATATCCATTGTGTGCGACTTATGGTTGCTAAAATATTTCCACTTGCCTGAATAACACATTTAATGAAGCAAATGTGTCGCAAACAAGTAGTGTGTCAGTAATATGTAATGTGTTATAGTATAAGGTGTACAGCACGCTGCCAAGGAACACTTAACACGTTGTCATGTTTCTTTGGCGGTAATGTGAGTTTTAAAGGACTCTACAGGCCTGTACTGGCCAAGTACACTTACACACAGGTTCTTTTTTCAAATGCAGTTTATTTCTGTCCATACTGTATTATGGAGAATAATTCTTACTAACATTATGTAATACACCCATATTCCTCAGATTGTGATCATTTGATTATCATGTGATCATCATTATGCATTCATTTAAAAAACATGCTTCAACAGCCTTTTAGTCAGACCCCAAAGTAATAGTTCTTTAGAATTTCCAAAGAGCAATGCAAACAGAAGCCTTCCTGTGCATCTGGTAATAAGAACCAATTAGAATGTCCAACTGTCTTCCTGGAAATCAATGTCTTATCTCCAGCTCACTACTGATTCAGACAAACATGTCTCGGGAGCTACAATATGCACTACTCAACAACAATCTTCAAGGTATTTGTCAATGTCCCTCTAATCTTCTGCACTACACTGGCTGCCTGTGCCATTTCGGCCTGGTTTAAAATTATACTCTTGACTTTTCAAGCAGTGCATGATCAGATCCTTTCGACGAGGCACACGCCATTTCAGAACCAGAGCGGTGCTCTGTTGTCAGGGAGTTGGTGTAAACAACCTGAGAGTGGAGCATTCTCTGGTCATGCTCCCCTGTTGAAGAACTAATGGTTCTGTCCGGCGAGAGGAACCAACCGAAAAACTGTTGTACAACTTTGTACACCTAAGACGTTTAAATGTCTTTCGAAAAACAACAAAAAACAGTATACTGTATATATATATTTGTTAACACTGTTAAGCAACACATACACATTATATTAAGATGTCAAGTCATATCTGGGACAAACGTAATGTCAGACACACCAAAGAGCAATACATGGATAGATTTACATGGCTACTTAAAGCCTATTTACAGTCCCAACACCTTCAATTTGCTTCCCCTCCATCCAGAACCAAGGGTTAACTAACAGCCTTGTGTTATGCCTTACTCTGTTCTGGCCGTGTGGCCTCAACATCAAGGATCATTGGGTTTGTTAAGGAAGTGATACCTCCAAAATGACCAATCAGTTCTGCCAAAAGACACATTGTAAATTAATTCTAATTCCAAATTGATTTGTACAGGCATGACCAATGGAAGAATGGACACAGGATTAGATTTATTAGATAACATAACTTGCAAAGTGATTGTTTAAAAATGAATAAAATAACAAAACCTTGCTTTCCAGAGCTCTCAAGCATGAACTAAGACACATTTGAAAATTAGCAGTATTAATCACTCAATAAAATGTAAGTGACTGAAAGACACTATTCTAATACAATTATAGGCTGGAAGCCAATGGAGTCCTGGCATGTTTAGTAAAACCTCTCACAAAACATTTTTATACAGTTTCCTGTAATGGAAGTGAGTCTTGGGACATATCTATGCCAATGGAACAGTGTGTAAAGTATGATACTGTAGCTCAATACTTGCAACTGGCAGATGGAGATTGCTGTTATTTCCATTAATTAATGCATCCTGCTCTGTGTGGTTGTGCTGGCATGAATGAGGCTCTATCTTCAAGGGAGAAGCATTACACCAACATGTGGGATTAGATCAGTAAGTTCACAGCATGGTTTCTCCATTTTCTTGTTCTATTAAACAGAACTGGAAAACTTAGCATTCAAGACTACATAATGAATCATTCAAAAATGCTTTAATGGGATATGAGCTATTATTTACTTTTCACAGTTGTATAATTAAAAAATGTATACCATGAGAAGAGGGGGTTTTCCAATTAGCAGTAGCAATGAAACAGCAAATAATTGTTCAATCGAATAAATTGAAAAAATATATATATATAAATCAACAGCATATATCTTCATGGCTAAATGCTAAAAAAATATATTGCCCAAAAAGTCTGAGTCAGTAAATATTCTACTATATAGCAAGTGAGCATGTCGGCTCATGCACCCTACCCTCTCAACCGCTTAACCCTTGTGCTGCCTTCGGGTCACATGACCCAAAGGTTCATAACGAACCACCGTTGTGTTTACCCAATTTTACCCAATACAAAAACAAATAAAAATAATTTTCTTTTAACCATTGCAATGTGGGGGGTCTGAGACAGCCCAACAGTTAAAAGAAAATGCTTCACTTTGTTTTTGTAGGAGGTAAATTTGTCGCAATACGACGGTGGGTCACAATGACTGATGGGTCAGAATGACCCGAAGATAACACAAGGGTTAAAAGGAACAAATAACAAACAAGGTGGCCCCACATTATCATGACATGCTGAAATCTGCTGTGTGGCCTATCACTGAGAGCCCCTACACTTTCCCCTGAGAGGGAATGCATCCATGAGGCTGTGGCTGATAAGCTTGGTCCAGCAGGAGTGTGGGCTTTCAGAAGAAAACCAGTGTGGATGTTGGCAGCACAGAAACCACTATGAGAACTGTATCTTGTGTTTGGACACTGAGGTTAGTTAAAGAATATGGGATTTTGGTGCCGACTTTAGACTGATATCTTGGTTTAAACTATGTCTAATGTTGAAAAGGCTTTAGGAAACTGACCTCTTTGGGCCCCTCCCCAACAATGTATTTGAACCCTTCACTATTGAGTCCAGCACAGGTGACGTAAGCCCTTCTCCTCATTGCTCAACACACTCATTTGTTTCAATTGAAATAAAAACAATTTAATGGTACACACATCCATGTTAACACACACAAGTCTATTTGCAATCAAGTATTAATTAAAACCCACTTAAAAAAAAAAGATTCAGAACTGCCTGTGTTTCTAAAGCATAACAAATGAGCTGGTGTGCTGGTTCCAGATAAAGGTGCAACAGGAGAGCACTGCTGTTACCATTATCAATTTATAATGAAGGTGGGGTGGAACTCCACAATAAAAAAAATACTTCAACAGTGTGTTATTCAAGCCCATGTTTTAAAAAAGAAAATTGCATCTGAATAACTGTTATTATTATTATTAAAAGGCACACCACAGTTAAAAAAAATGCCAAAGTTATATAACTTCTTTGAAGCACTTCAACTTCTTTGTTATTACTGTCAACAAAATGAAAAATGTACAATATATTTAGCTATAGAGTATTTTGTATAGCTATAACTGTATAGCATCCAAACTGACTCTTTGTAACTTATGTTGCAACACACTGGTTAACCATTTCCTGAAGCAATGAAAGGGGATCATACCGGAAGTCCTTCATTATTAACAACACAGACAATTCCTCACATACTCACTTCACTATAGCATAATCTAGTCTACTTGTAGCGGAAAGCTGTATCCCTCCCCCTCCCCCCAATGCAATTTCCTCCAACAGAACAGTGTTTCCAAACACAAACCTTTGACATTTTGTTCTGTAGGCAATTGGTGTTTGTCAGTATAACCTCATAGATTACACTTTCACGTTTCGTATTTATGCTCTAGATGAAATGTGGTCTTTATTTGTGAGTTAAAGAACAAGGCCATGGCCTGAAACAAGGTGCAGGCTTGGTCGCAATGCAACACGGGAAGTCCACAACAGTGCCATTAGAACACAACCGACCTTCCTGGCTAGTGCCACGTTAAAGACGTTTTGGAAATAGCCTCGCAAGATCTAGTCTGGCTGACCAGCTGCCATTTGAATCCTCCTCACGTTCTGTGCAATGGTTCTTAACAGCCTCCAGATTACAGCTCAGGTCCTATAATACATAGTTAATTGGATTTAGGATTCTCTATGTGGATTTCTAATGATGCTGCATCAAGGGATTTTTGTTGCCTATTATCGGCTTCGTACTATTAAGCTACGAGGAGCTACATTTGCAAAAAAGAACAGAAAAAGATAGTTACTGATGAACTGCAGCAAGATAAAAACCTGACAGTGTTTAACATCAGCCTGACTGAGTCTGAGGTCAGTAACCACATCAACCACTTTTTAAGCTCATTAAAGGGCGATTAAAAGACTTAAAGCCCATGAAACCAGTGACAGAAAGCCAAGGAGGGGTAACAGCACTCTGGCCTTCTAACCTAGATATAGGCCTGTTGGTACTTAAGCAGTGGGCTGTAATGACCGGGGTTAGTACAGTGGTCAATGTGACATCAGGGTCTCTCAGAGACCCTGATGTTTCTGTGTCCCCCGACGGGACACAGAAACGTGGATCGACAGCTGTAGGCCAGTGTCACACCTGCTGCTAGAGCTTGGGGGTAGATTCACTTCTCCCAGGTAATCCTTTCTCTTTTGCTGGGGTTCTCAGAAAGCCACACAGGCACTGCTCAGATCTGAGGATGATCTTTCATTGTGTGGTGCGACACAGAGGATGGCTGCTACCCTGGCTGGTTAACAACAGCTAGATCAGAGGAGAATAAAATGTTAAAATATTATTGTCCAAAAAGGTGGAAATGTTCATTAGGCAGCCATAGCAATAGTTTAAGGCTTCTGCAAGTCATCGTTGCAGGCACTGCCCACGGGACGGGGTGCCAAAGAGAATCCACTGTCCTCTCAGTTTTAATCCCAGAGTTTCCAGTGACACCTATGGCATGTGTGTAGCTACTCCAATGTGACATCATACAAGTTCACGTAAGTGCTCACTAAGTCCCTCAAAGACGATGGTCCTAGACCTTTATACTGTATAATTCTTGCATATCATTTAGTACAGTTTAGTTTAGTTAACTCAACTTCAAATTGAGTAAACATCCATTGGAGGAGTTGCCTTTAATTTATTGGTTAACAGTAACAACCACTGGTTGAAAGTGAAAGAGTATAGGGCACACAGACTCTTGGTCACAAGATGACCCCACACACTGGGCCTGACACAATCCATGTCAAGGTAAAACAAAAAGTAAGGACAGACAAATTCACAAGAGTGTGACTAAACCCAGAGGTGGATAGGTATAGGTGTAAGTTTAATCAGGCTTAGAAATTCAAACACACTGAATAAGCCTTCTCTTGACTGACGGTTTTGTACTTGACTGCCATTGAGAACAAGCCACAGCTGTTGAGATACTATGGTTATCGAGAATCAAAGGATCAAACTCACAATAATCCACATGCAGAGGTATCCACTTTTAGGCAGTCAACACACATATTGCTATCAGAAGTAACCTTAGAACCACTTCCAAAAGATAACAATGGTCTATGATCCTGGATATTTATAGAGGATCAACAGTAAAAACATTGCATACATCTGTTTGATTTGTTTGACCTTTCCCTACTCAACATTTGATCTGAGAAAATTAAGTGTGCGAGGAGGACATACGGTTTTAAGTACAGTACGATAGGCCTATTTGTGTGAGAATAAATACAAGCTGACTGAAAGGCAACGAACTCACCTGTAGCTCGCACCATGCCACCTCAACGGTCGTTTCTGTATCCAGTCCTTTATAAACAGTCTTGAACGACCCTCTCCCAATCTCGATGTTGAATTTCAGATATCTTCCATCAGGGGAAGTTGCCACAGCTTTCGTCTCAATGTCCTCTTTCTCCTCCTGTTCCCATTTGCTTTCAAATGGAATGCGTGACAACACTTTGTGCTGCTTAGTTTGAACCTGTTCATTTTCGGAGTCCGAGCTGGCATCCTGTGTGTTTGGGACAGTGCCCCACTTCTGTGTTGGAGAAGCTGGTTCTGCGTCTTGGGTGCATGGGGACGTGTTGGTGCTTGAGCCAGGGCTTGAGACGGGAGATGGAGACGACGGAGAGTAGGTTTTCTCCTCCTCAACAGATAAACTCAAAATATTCTCAGCGGACCACGATAAAGCCTTTGAAATTGTTCCACTGTAAAGCTGTGTGTCAATACCCATATTAATCTTATGAAGTCCATAGGAGTTTCTTCTTGCACTCAAGGTATTGGTTCGCAACATAGATGGAACATGAGGAGATAAGCAGTCATCGTCCATAGGAAGACCTGGAAAGCCGCGTCCAGCTATTTCCACTTCTGCGTTTGACATCATGTAGTCTGTTTAATCTTGGATTGGAAAACTAAAATGGATTAAAACGCTTTCACAACTTTGATTGCCATGCTTTGACATGCCTCGTAGCTGTTGTTTTCAAAAGGAACTGGCATGAATAGGTGTACAAATTGCATTATTAAATACAACTTTAAAAAATAGCACTTTATGCCACAAACGCAAATGTACAGAAAGTAGCCTTTTTCAGCGTTTACCTCAAAAAGTGTTCCAAAAAAGCATAGTGCTGCTGCAGTAGTACTTGTGCACGTTCCTCGAGCTAGGTGGTCAGTATGAAAGTCGCCAGCGATAGCCTCTAGTGGGCAGAAGCAAATAGTCCATAATAGACTGCATTCTGTGGGTGCGCTCATTTACTGCGTGCTTCTAACTCCGCCCCACACTCCCTACTGTAGGTTACAACTGATTTGAAAATAATTAGATTGTTTTAACTACGTTTTTCCATGCCTGATCTGCTGTAGTCTGAAATGATAGAGTAGAAAAGAAGTAACAGAACATTTCCCTTCTAAGGATTGATTGCCCATCGACACTTAACATAGTGTAGATAGGTAGGTACTTAGTGTTCTTTAGCAGCCATAATAATGTGCGTAACCAATGAAACACAACTGTGGAAATAATCCATCAGGGAAGATAATGTCACAGGGACACAACACAATTTCCCATAAAAACATAAACTGGATATTTCCCATGTTCTATCATTGTTCAGTCCGGCACAATCTGAAATTGATGTATTGGCAAAAACAAGTGAAATGCCAGTATTTTTATGAAAATTCTACATTTGTGTTCATGTTTTGTAATATATTAGTCCTTATGCAATGCTGTAATTGAAGAGGGCAGTGCCTGCTCTAGGTACGTAGCGTTAGACATTCTTGTGCAGAGGTCAAGGCAGCAAAGTGGGGACCTCTAGAGGGCACTTTTCTGCCACAAACTGACGCAGAATGCTTGTTATCTCCAAGGCCACAGTCAGCCCCACCTGTCACCGAGACATACTCACTGCCAGTTATCAGCTGGCTGCACTAGCCCTGCAAAGACGTGCCACATGTTTAGTGTGTAAACTATCAGCTCATCGTACCACATGATTAGTTAGTAAACTAGCAGCTCATTATCCAGGTTTGCGTATGAACCTCATTCGCCCAGCTGCTGTAACTAGGTCACACACCATTATCCCAAATAGCATGCCTGGGGATTCTAAGAAAAGAGGCACTACTAATACTGCTACTGCATCTCTCTCCTACTGTCTTCCCATCGCCCATCATACATCGATTGAACTGTCTGAACAGAACTGAGGCATTTACACAAGACTGCAATGTGTCCAATGGACCACAACTACATTATGTTGGTAAACAAGCATACAACTGAATACGGAATAACACAATTGGGAGTCCATTTTTTCCAAATGGACTCAAACTGCATAAAGGCTGTTCAAGTACTCAAAAGGAAAAGACAAAATAGGTAGCAAATTTCTCTCCCTGTTTATTCTTTTTTCACTGGTAAAAAAAGGAGGTTGAATACAGAGAGACAGAATGACAGGAGTGTCACAGGTACTGTAAGAAGAGGTCCACCACCACAATTACAGTTGAACTAAACCATGATTTCTCTTTAAGAAGCATTTCAAACCCACACAGTGTCTCTAGGATGTCATTTCTGAGGTTTTCTTTGGGATTTCAAGTGGTAAAGAGGAACACCCATACAGCAGAGAGGTATGCACACTACATGTTATCAGGTGGACTTGTTAATTCAGAGAAAACAAAAGAATAAAACATAGTCATATGTACAAAACAGAAAGTGTATCAAGTCAAAGTTAAGGATTGAGGGAGAGGTATTTTTTCTCAAAGAAAACCTAGAAAGAATGGATGTGAATCCCTTGAATGATGGGCATCAGATGCCTAAAGCAAACTTTTACTTATTAAGTATAAGATGGAATTGGTTCCCTTCTAATAACAAAAGGCTCAACATTCGGGTAAACCAAACAAGGCAACTTTCTAACCAGACAATGACTATAACCAAACACTGGATGCTGAGGTTCCAGAGACAAACTGAAACAGCACACATGTACAGCCTATTATAATAAGTTTTCCAAGCTTAAGCCAACATTTCACTCCATTAGTCTCTCAGAAGAACTTGACTCCCTTCCCGTCATCTATAGTGATGATCTCTGCCTTGCCGTCTGTCTGCAGGGCCTGCAGTGACCGCAGAAGCATCCACTCTTCTAGACCATGGAACTCTGATGACGATAATGACATGTATTTAGAAAGAAGTATGTGCAAATGCCTTTGTTTTTTGATACTCCAAACACAAGCCAGCTGGTGCCTGTCCTATACCTTTCTGTTTGTTTACCATACACATCCACACAATGTTCGATGTTTCCATACCTTCGCTTTCCGTATCCTCGCCGTTGCACAGCTCGTAGAGTGTAAACACTGAGTTGACCATACCGCTTTTAGAGACCTGGTCAAATGTAAAGAGAGGATGAAAGGTTCTCGTTGTGTCATCAATGTTTTAACAGAGGAACCGATGCTACAGAGAAGTACACTTTAATTACAAGAATTATACTTAAACTACATTCCAATTTACTGTTTCTAACAACTAGAGCATTGTTTTCTTTGTAATTGTAAAAAACAAACTAACATATATACTGTTTATGTATACATATTTATGAATACTGTGAATATTTGATCTCTTTAAATATACTGGACTGTATATCTATACTGTACTATTTTCACAATTAGGATGAAAACATTATATATCTTGCTGAGCTAAATCAACCACATTGATAGACAAAATGAGTAAACGCATGTTTATAACTAGTTGTCACTAATCGTGTATATGAAGAAACTGCAGTACAGAAAAAAGTTGAAAAGCCTTCAGTATTCAAAGTAGGGAGATATACAGTACACTCACCCACTGGTATATCAGCTTGCCCCATTCCTCTGGTCGCCTCCACATGACCAGACATCGTGTCTTATTCTTGTCCAACCATTCCAGGTTGCCTTTAGATACAAGTTCAACATAATGGCAATGTTGTTGTGAAGACAATCACAACTATATATATTTTAATTGCATGTATTACATGTATATTTATACACATACTAAAAAATGCTGGCAAAACCTGCGCCTGACAAAAAATGTTTTAATAAGTCTTGTTACCTTTTTTTCTCAATTCCTCAAATATAACTTGAATGGCTTCCGTTGACAGTTTTCCTAAATACCCAGTTAAGGTATAATGCTGATAGAAATATACACACTGTCCATAATTTCCACTTTATTTATGGTCTAAATTAAGTTTAATGCATAGTAACTTGCCTGACAAAGAAGTACGACTGAGTTTGACTACTTGATGATAGCTTCCGTTGTACAAAGACTCTGGAAAGCTAAGAAAGCCTTATTAAAAAGAATGTATTATTAAAATATTGAACATTCAGGTATAGCAATAAGGATACTTTCTATTTTCTTGTTGTTGAACACAGGGCTCTCCTGGGCTTCCATGACGTCCAATGTATAGACCTTGTGATGACGGCAATAGGACAGTGCAAGGGAACACCATGCCGCAAGTTGTTTCTGTCTTGTGTCAACATTGGGCTGTAACCTGTCAACACACAGTAATATGGAACTTTGGAAATATTCAAAGTTTATTAGCAAGAGGTAGCTAAGCAGTTACCTATAGCTACAGACATCAATTTCCCTAGCGGGACAGTTGGCTAGCTAGCAATCAAACCAGCTTGTAAGTAGATTGTTCTAAACTATTTCAGCACACTGTATGAAAACGTTAAGTACTCTAAGTACAATAGCATTTGTAGATGTGAAAAAGCCATGACTTACGTAAAAAACGGTGGGAAATTATATTGCCAGGGCCACTCAAAACTCATTGCAAAATGTTGACAGCTGACGGTTTCCGGAAGTACAACATCCAAATAGTTCCCCCAATCCTATGCTCTCTGAAAGTGTCCACTTTCGACGCAAATGAAAGACAAGAGCTGCCCTATAAACGTATTATTTTCCTGTAAAAAAAATATGATTACTGTCCATTTCAGATGGGAATACATTTAGGATCTAGTCTGATGTCTTACAGAGTGGAATGAGCAACGTGTGTGTTTGTTGGCGAAGATCGAGGCAAGAATTGTCCCTGTCAGTGTTTTTAAATAAGTCTAATTGAATTTACTGTAACAAGTTAAATTAATGCCTTTGTAATTATCTAGGTTTAGGAGTCAAACACTGGGATTATGACAACATGTTTGTTCAATGTATTTTCAATGACAATTTCAATTTATCTAATAATAAAAAATGCCAGCTATGATTAAATGTTAAGCTTGAATGGATGTAGTTTGCCTAAATTGTCGCATTGGAAATATTGGAATTCAACTTTCTACTTGAAAACCTTAAAGAATAAATAACTGTTGACTGGTCAGTAGTAGCCTACTAAAAGTACAACTTCCCAACACAGAGTGAAATTACATTTTTACAAAGTTATTTTATTAAAGGATGTACTTTTCAGTAATATACAGCATAAATATATGCTATCTATTTCTATGTACAGGTCATAATCTCAGAACCAACCACCTTCATTTTGGTCTTGTTGTTAGGGTCTAGACTATTAATGCTAAGAAGAAATATTACAGAGATAAATTTCATTCATTATTGCCACAAAATGTGCCTCTTGGAAAAGTGCCGTCTTTGTAAACTGTACAAGGATGTCACATGTCTAACTCACAGCAGGTTGTTGGTATTATTCTCTTTTGCACAATTCTATATTACAGTAACAGGCAGTGTGGTTAATCTTAAAACGGAGTCAAACATTTGCATGAACACAGAACTTCATTGTGTCAATGTATTTAACAAAACATAAACATTCAAATACTTATTTTATCGTTTATAAAATATACCAGGAATGATAAATCCAGGTCTGCCTTTCTGGCGAGAGAGGTTAGGATGATATCTAACAATTGTAATGTGAATGTAATCTAAATGATAGTCAAGATCTACAAGAAGGCATTCAAACACGTTAAACTGCAGTAAGTCACACTGCCGCTTCAACAGCAGGATGTGACAGAAATCTGAGAGTCCTCCCTACTGTGGCTAGCTAGCTCACTCAGACTACATCTCCTGTGTACAATCTGTGCTTTCTGATCCTTGCAATGCGAGCTTTGTTGTGTGATCCTGCCTCTGAGGGGAGCGTCTGATTCGGTTAGCTTGAGTAGAAGATCTGCTCGTATTTGTTCAGGATGAGCTCCACGATCTGGTTCTGGAACACCATGTGCATGGTGATGTTGGCTGACTCCATCTCAGGCCTTAGCAGTGTGGGTCCAAATACGATGGCCACGTTCTGCACAGTCATCCTGTTCTCTTCCCCAAACTCGATCACCCTGGAAATGACAAACCGGAGTTGGACCACACATCCATTAGGCTGGATCATCCTAGTTGCACCTATAGTGTTCTCAATTTCCTATCTTTAACATGTAAGAAGAGTGGTTCAACTAGTATTTACATATCGTTATTAGGATGTGAGAATTATGTACAGGACATACTTCCGTAAATGTCCAAACAGAATTTCCATGGTGTCATGGTTGGCTGGAGGAAGAGACTTGACGAGATCACACATATAAGACACTTTCAAGTTATAATCAGCGGTTCCTGAAACGGGAAAGAGAAATATGCAAGGTTACACATGTTTTGTCGTACGCTTTGCCAAATGATTTGCATGTCACATTAGTAGTAACTGATTCACGACCAGAACGGCCAACAATGTTGGTCGTTGGTCACCGTAAGACTATGACCAGGATGTGTCAGTAAGAACACTGAGGTGATGACTCGCTGCTTACTGATGGCTGCGATGAAGCTGTTGAAGTGGCTGTAGGGGAACAGGGGCTCAGGAAGCTCCCGGAAGAACAACTTGAGGGCCCCTGTGATGACGTGGATGTCCTCCCACTGGCCGTCCTCCAGGTCCAGCTCCTCTGCACAGCAGAAACACATCAACAACTGTCAAAGAGTTGAGGGGGACCATTGGCACAATGAACATAATCAGACAGCTAACGTGACATATCAGAGTATGCTCATTTTTAGATTCTATTGTAGATGCATTGTATTTAAAGCACATACTGTCAGACTGTTCCTGTTCCTAACCATGGTAATACTGTTTGAACGATGCACTTCTGGTCTTTGATTAGTTGCTGTCCTTGCTTTATGCTTTTTTTTGTTAATTTCTTTGGGTAAAAGCATCTGTTACGTTAATAAATGTTTGTGTTTAGATGGCACTGAGTGTGGCATCACCGTGATCTGCCTTGAAGCGTAGTTTCTGGATGACAGCCAGGTTTCCACTGACCCTGTAGATTCCATCGATGTCCAAACCTGTCAATACATCCACCAGCAGAGTGCTCAGATTCTCAGAGTACTCCATTACTGCATGTTTTACAGCGTCAAGGGACATTTTATTTGGATGAGTAATACATTTAGTCATTTTTTTAGCAGACGCTCTTATCCAGAGCGACTTACAGTAAGTACAGGGACATTCCCCTCGAGGCAAGTAGGGTGAAGTGCCTTGCCCAAGGACACAGCATCAGTTGGCATGACCGGGAATCGAACTGGCAACCTTCGGATTACTAGCCCGCTTCCCTCACCGCTCAGCCACCTGACTCCCAATAATAAACTATGAATGTACCTCTCCTCTCAACTGCCCTGATGCATTTCTCAACAAAGCTGGGAACAGTATTCCGTTCCTGAGCGCAGAGTGTAGCCAGATGACATCCAAACACGTTGTCTGAGGCAGGGGTGGTGGGGGGGGGGGTGTGGGGGGGGGGGGGTGAAAACAGTATTTTTGTTAGTATATGAGGACCAAAACAACATACATTTACAGGGTTTAAAAGAACCTCTTGGAATTCATTTTGAAATGTCATTGCAGAACCACAAAAGGCAACTGGTGCCTGGTGCACAGCAGAGAGGGCTGTCGGCACACCTCGGAAGTATCCTTTCTCCTTGACAGACTGCAGCGTGGGCCGTTTCATGAGGAACTTGATCAGCTTGGTGCGCACCTTCTTCTGGTCCGTCTCGCCGTGGTCCCTGACCTCAACAGACTTGGCTGGGGAGAGAGGATGGAGAGGATGAGTTCTCCAAACATTACCGACACGCTGTGGTTCATTTTCCCGGGGGCCGTGGGCGAGACCTCGAGGCTCTTACTTACACATCCTCCTCTTGTCCAGGGCGCCCGGGGATCGGTCCTCTCTGTCCGTGCTGGACGACTTCTCGCTGGCTTCCCCTTCCTCCTCCTCCGAGTGCTGCTCTTGTTGCTCCTGATGCAAAATGAACAAAGGTAAACAATGGTACCCAGCTCATCGGTACAGTGGACAGCTTTCAATGATGAGAGAGGCTTTTTCACTTGGTGGATGCCATCTTTAAAAGCATGAAAGTATCGCGTTTTGGCTTTGGTGTCAGCATGCTGTACATTGCCACGCGCGCAGTCAATTCAAGGGACTTACCAGCTGTCGGATGGTGTCGCCAAGAACTTTGTGCCAGTCACTGATGATGCTCTCTGTGTCATACTGGATCAGGAACTCAACACCGTTTCGGCTTTTCAGCTGTAGAAATGAAACATATATAATCTAATATGTATTCTTCCAACTTGGGAACACGTTTTTAGTTCCAGACTTAATCTCTCAAAATAACATAGCATGACATGCACTGTAACAATAAAAGAAAACTCAAACCTAAGGTACTTTAACCCATAGGAAAGGTGCTTACACACTGCATGCAATAGTAACACATTCTTCACACCTCTAAAACATTCTTTTTGCTGGATTTGTCCTTGGGGGCCCAGCCAATCACAGCCCCTCGAAGCTCCACTGTGACCTCTGGGACAATCTGATTGATTTTATTCTGTTGAGAAAAGCATGGTTGTTATATAATATAAAACTGACAGCAATGAATTCCAAAGAAAACATTTGAACAAAGCACTGGCTGTTTTGTTAGACTCTGAAGGTTTGTCAATGGTACATTGCATTGTACAAACATACACCAAAGGCATAGAATTCTACAAGTCAAGTATGACAATATGAATGATTATACATAGGCTTTTAGTCGATCCACTTTGAAACTAGGGTGCAAGTAAATGGTGCAATCCTCATTCCTCCCCTCAGAAATGTTCACTTTTACATATGGCGTTTACATATGGCGGAATGTACAGTCCACAAATGCAGTCAGGTGAGTGAGTTGCCTTGGTGATCAGTGCAGGTGGAGTCCCTACCAGAGCTACCGGAGCTGCAGACTTTGGGTCTTTGTGAAATGTTAGAACTCCTCCGTGCAGAACAGTCCAACACTGGGCCCAGTTCTTCCTGAATCAGAATCAGAAAGGGTTTTAATCGCCATGAAAGTTTGCTCAGACAAGGAATTTACTTTGGCAGGAAGGTCCTAGAGGCCACATGAGTATGTATGGAAACCATGATGATTTAGAGAGCCACGGGGACATGAAGGACAAACTGGGCCTTGTGTTTGAATAAGTAGGAAGAATTCCATGGCTGTCATGTGCCAAGTGAAGGGATGAGGTCCGAATTACCTTACTCTTTTGCCGTTCTCGGACACTTTTGTTTTGTTGAGGATGCCAGCTTTTTCTAAATTCTGCACCTAAAGAAAAGGATCCAAATACAAGCTTGTTTTCAGCATGTTTTCTTTAGAATACCTTTACTTAAGGTAACGCATGCTCCTCTTAGCGTAACGGTTAAGAAAAGCTAAGCAAGTTTCCGGTAAACGCGCCAAGATATTTTACAATACACCCAATGGACCACACAAGGACAGTGTTTGACAAATCACAACATGGAAGGATTTTGTGTGGTCCGATCTATTAACGTATGATTGTAGACGTGTACAGTTTTGTGCAGCCATGTACAGCCGCATACCATAAAAACGTAATGTTTTCTTTCTAAATTCAATTGATACTTAACAACGCTGTGAATGTTTCACAGAACGGGATGTCCTTTTTGCGACACAAGGCTCAACAGGGAAAATCCCACACCAGGAAATATACTGTTGGCCAGGGGATATTTGATTTGCACTGACTCAGCCCCAAAGCAAACATACCAGAAGTGCACACACTTCATAGAGGAATACAATATCAGCCTGTGAATTCACATGAGCAGCCTTGTCTCACTATATATTGTACTTATCAACCCCATAGATAACATGAACCATGTATCTATCAGGTTGGTGTTCTAAACATTAAAAACTAACAGTGTTCTGCAAGAACGTTGGGGTCAAACAGTAAGGGTTTCTCCAGACCTTCAGAGAGAGAGAGAGAGAGAGAGAGAGAGAGAGAGAGAGAGAGAGAGAGACACAGAACACCATTGAAAGAGGCACAGGACAGTTCACACACAGTATTCTGGGCCTTCATCACAGACAGTGCTGGAACAGAGCTGTCATTTTCAGCTCTGGGGCTGATCCAGTGTAATCAGTATCAGGAGACCGGGCACTCACGTGATGCTGAGTCTCTGGGGAGTTGCTGGCGCTGGAACCCTCACTGTCGAGGTCCGAGGCGTTCCTCCTGTGTGTTGGGAAGAAGAACTTCTGCTCGAAAAAACGGGAGACATAGTTGAGTGCGGTCATTATTTGTATTCGTACCCAGTCAAATAAAAAAATTATGTACACGATAGTTCTCTTGGCCACAAATATGACATGTGATACAATCATGAATGCAAAACCAACTAGACTTTGCATGCAGGCTAGGATATGTTTTTTCACAACAACAAAGGGTTAAAAGAGAACCCTAACTGAAAATGCCTGAGTTGCTTCTATTTCTTGTTTTTGGAACCAGGAGCCTCAATATGAGAGCTGTCAGGTATTCTAGACTGGCTCCCAGGCTCTCCTTTCTGCCTGACAAACCCCTCTGGTTACAGCCAGATGCTGCAGAACCGTCACTCATTATACCCCCACCCCACCCTACCACATCAGGTTCAAGTTCAGGTTACTTTATTTGTACCCGTAAGTAGATTTGGTCTACAGTGGACCAGTTTATACACAAACAGTGAACATTCAATCTGATAAAAGATTTACCACATCATATTAACACAGATCTGATGAGGTGTGTGTGTGTGTATATGCACATGGATACTGAAATGCAGCACTCACCCCATCCTCCTGGGCTCTGCTGAGCTGAGCAGGGCACATGGTGTGTCTCCAGTTCACCTCGACGCCATTCCCCACATTGGAATGGCCTGAAGCTACAGGGGCCTAAGAGGGTCAAATCATAAGGGGTGACTGAAACTGGATTAACAAAGAGCTTTGATCTAAAAGTCTAACAATAGGGTCAGTGTCTTTCATACAGGAAATGCTACCTTAACAGCTTGATACTAGTAAAAGAAGTGCAAGTAATCTGGCTGTCACACTGTGGAGGAGGAAGTCAGCTAAACAGAGGGGTCATGCTTATGTAGCAGTAGATAGAGCTGCACATCCAGTGTCTCGCACATTCAGCAGTAGCAGAGGTTGTCCGTACCTCAGGCAGGTTCCACTGGGATCTGGAACCATCTTTAAGGTAGTAGTAGGTCTTCCCTCGGTCATCCAATGACTTGATCCACTGTCGCAAACCACACAATACAAAACATGTCTTACTCAGCCTCAATAAGTTTTTGCCTAAGGGGCGGAGGAAACCTCTTTGAAATGTAGTTACGTAGAAACATTAAGTATTGTCTGTTCATGTTTGTAACAACCTCATAACATACAGCTTAATTGTCAACAGCAAAGCGTGGCTTCCAGCTCGTTTTCAACACAGACAGGACTAGAACGCCACGTCACAACCCACTACTCGCTAAAACCATGTACCCAGACTGGCCTCTCTGACCAGCTCCAAGTACCTGCTCTTGGGAGTGTTCACAAGTAAACACCCACGTTCCATCAGGTTCCACCAGGAGGCTCCAACCCGGTGGGGCACTCCGGTCCAGATTGGCCCTGGGGAGGGGCGCCCGGGCCACAGGGTTGAGGGCGTAGTCCGGGGAGAAGTTGACTGGAGACGAGGGCTCGTGCTGGACCTCGGCATAGTCTGCTGATGAGGAGTACTCCTCCGCTGGGTAATCTTCTACTGGTAAGGGAGGCTGGAGAGAGAGAGAGACACAAACCCACACACGGGGTGTGCATGGACACATATATACACACACACACGTGTGTGAGCACAAAGTCACATCCATATAAATACACATGGCGGAAGTGGTGGATACTAGCATACCTAGACATCAGACTGCGTGTCAAAGCTACTCATATTTGCAGAAAACTTGCAGGGTTGGACACGTGCAAGTATCAATTGGACGTCGACATTGTGTCATTTAAATCACGATCGGGGGCATTGTGAAACCACAAAGAATGAGGCAAGTGCATTGTTAATGATGGGCTCAGACAGCTATGTAGGTGCAAGGGATTTCAATCCATTAAGAGCACACCATAAGAGTGTCGTATTTACAGACCTCCCCTGGGTGGAAACTAAATTAGGAGCCGAAGCGGCAGTAAGTGGAGCATCCAGCCCTTACCGGCATGTCCTCTCGTGGCGTGTTCCCACCCAGAGGCTCCATCGGAGGGGGAGACGGGCTCAGCTGCTCCGGGGGCTCCCAAGATGTTGCTCCCGACGCTGGGTTGTAGAAGTACAGACGGCCGCTGGTCTCATCCACCAACTGCTCCCAGTCTGACGCCCAGGCAACAGGGGGGGAGGCAGCGATGGAAGACAGGCCGGGGGACTGGGAAAGCGAGAGCGAAACGAGGTCCTCCATCGGTGCTTCAGGGTCCATGGGGGGGTCTAAGGGGTTGTCCCAGGTGGTGCGCCCCGTGGCGGGGTGGTAGTAGTACTCCTGTCCGCTCTCTTGGTCAGTATGGACCTCCCATCCCTCTGGATCCAGATACGGAGAGCAAGGAGGGGACTCGGAGATGCTCTGGCGGAGGGCTGCTACATTGGCGTACACGGCGTCGTTGGCACTGTCATCGTCCGACTTTGGAACAACCAGAGACATCGGGTTTCAGATGCGAGTCAGCAAGTACTGTGGATAGTGTGACCACTGCTTCCAAGACCAATGCAGGTTGAAAGAATGCTGATATGCACCAAACGAGTCAGGCCTCAAAGCAGAAATACTTTTTTGTGTCACCACTCAGTTCAAGGGTAGGTACAGTAGAAGTAGTTACTTCATGTACTATATATTTATATATATATATATATATATATAAATAGTTTACACATATATATATACATATCAGAAAGAGTAATAGAGTCTTTCTTCCAGAACACTGTTAGCACAGGAAGTTACCTAAAGCTTTTTTTATTTATGCTTGCACTCCCGACCACAGACAGGTTCCTCCTACTTTTACAAACATCGCCCACACTCCTATTGGCCGTTGGTGGTTGACACTTGTGTTACTAACTGTTGTTAACTGTTGTAACTGAATGTTACTGATGCCACAATATCGAGATGAGTATAGTCAAAAGGGCAAGGATTATTTCTAAAATTGCACAAAGGAACTTTAAAACACTGCAGTCTTCAAATACACAGAGCCTTACAGCAACACTAGCTTTCTTCAACTGCAATATGATCTCATTATAACAATCCTTTCTTGATTCCCTGTTACTTTCACCACATAAAACACGCTCAGAGAACTCTAAAAAGTGTGGTACAACTGTGATACACTTGGTCACCGCATTTTTAAAAATAGATGGATTCCTAATGTCCCAGAAGCAAAACATTGAATCGTACCTGCATCCCAAAACGGCTTTTCCGTCTGAATTGAAGACTCCTGGGACATATAACCGACAGCCCTGCATATCCAGCCATCCTGTGCACTGGGAGACAGACGCTACTGCCTCTCTCTCACTCTGAAGAACACTACCTTCATGTAGGTCTTCTCACCACTCCACAGCAGCCAGGTTATATTTAACAATGCGCTGTGGGTGTGGTGGTTGAGAGCATGAGCCACTCTGAGAGAGACATATGTCCTTTATGGTCATCCGTGATCATGATCGTCGTAGCTAATGCCTGATCATCGCTCCATGGTAATCAATGCACACGACCAGACAACTGACCCCGGCAATGGCTTTATTGTAAAGACAAGAGAGACTAGAGCATGATGGAGATCAATAAATCCAACTGGGAGTCAGGTGGCTGAGCGGTGAGGGAATCGGGCTAGTAATCTGAAGGTTGCCAGTTCGGTTCCCGGCCGTGTCAAATGACGTTGTGTCCTTGGGCAAGGCACTTCACCCTACTTGCCTAGGGGAGGATGTCCCTGTACTTACTGTAAGTCGCTCTGGATAAGAGCGTCTGCTAAATGACTAAATGTAAAATGTAAATGTAACTCGCATTTCGTTCGAGTAGATGTAGGTTGAACGCCCCTGGAGAGACTCACCAAAGGGACCACACACAAACCACCAGGGAGAACTCGAAAAGAAGCGGATTTCACATGGAGGAATACCAACGTCAATGAGCCACAAGGAGACGTTTTACGGTTTAAGCTCGTCTAATACCCACTGAGGTGTGTGCTGCTTGTAATGATCACGCTTCAGTTAATGCAGCCACACACTCTACAGCTGAGTTAATATCCGTGTATGGCCAAGCAGGAAGCTACAAGTGTGAACAAAACTAGGCACAAAAGACCACAGTTGTCCAACTATCGATGTATAACCTGTATTCTCATCATGCACACTGTCCTATTTACAGCTAAGCACAAGAATAGTTGTGGATCTACCTGAGTTGCCACTGGCAGAGTCATTTCCCTCCTTGAGCCAAAACCGGGCCGGATTTTGGAGTAGAGATCCACCATGTTGATGTAATTCCAATTATAGCCATATAGCTAACTAGAAAACAGCTGCACTGCCCAACATACTAAGCTGGGTTTACTGTCTAAAGATAAGGCAAGCCGACACATCCTAGCACACACAATACCCCTTCAGCAGCACATCCTCTCAAACAGCAGCTGCGGCTGCTGGCAGCTAAGGACAGATGCAGAAACTCAGAAAGGAGAACTGCCTACTTGGTTACATTGACAAGGGTTGTGTGTGTGTGTGTGTGTGTGTGTGCGCGCGTGTGTATGTGTAAGAAAGAGAGTGAGAAAGCATGAGACGGGGAGGAGAAAACAATTTTGCGTACAGGTCATTTCCTCCTACTTCCTGTCTGCCTTGACAAAAATGAAAAAGTAAAATTCGACATCGATGTTTCAAAGAACATTTACTTGAGTGATAAATTAACTAGCAAGGAAGCTGTGGCAGAGCAAGATGCATATAATGGCCATAGATTTCCATAATCGATTGTATGAAAGTCATAGTCAAGTTAAATAGTCAAATATACAAATATACAATATCAAGCATTTGTGTGTGTGTGTCAGTAAAATGACAACTTCATCAAATTACCAGAATGATTGTTAAATCTGTTTAATTCTGTAGAACTGCTACTGCATATTGCTACAGCACTGTTTTGCTCATTTCGGATAAGGAAGGATGATGATGTAACACAATTGCAAATGTCCAAAAGAATCTATAAAAACATATCACAAAAATGTTGATGCAATCCATTTACCTGTTAATCCTCACTGCTCAAATTCACAAAGACAATAAAAAAGGTACACAACGTGGAAGTACATTTTACAGTAAAGACTATTATGAGCAAAGGTTCGCTGGGCTTCAAACAGCAGAGTTGGTAAATGCCTCAGACAGGAAGCTTTGAGAGTGGATCATTGCTCAACCATCTCTTCCTTCCAGATGCTGTACCCTTCTGGCTCTGAAAACGTAACTAACCCTTGAACAGTCTGACCTTTCATAGAGCCTCATGGAAATGGCACTTTGGTAGGCGTTAACTACAGGTTGTGGGAAAACGCAATTTCCCTGTTGACTAGATTGCAAAATAGCCTGTTTTTCTCATTTGCTGTGACAGTGTTCTAATGCATCTGATCATGAACTGTGGTGTCAAACAAGGGGAATGATTACACTTTGTGTTTGGTACATGTTTTCTCACTGAATGTTATTTATTATAATAATTTCCAAGTGGAAACTATGTCTCACAACATGTCCAAGTTTACAACAATAACTAAGGGTGGGTCTGTCAGAATGAAAATAAATTCAACATGCTGGAATGCGAACCAATGGGTGACATAGTTGTCACCAGAAACTGGGTTTTGAAAGAAAGTAGTTGGGAGTTCTACTTTGCATATTGTTTATTTGGATACATGCTCCTGTGGCTGGAGTGTTTTTGCCTAAAGGTGAACATGTTGTCTATCCTCTTTACATGGTCATGTTATTCAGTTCCTGGAACAGCCTAAAAATGTCCCTTTCAAAAAATATTTTGTTATTCAATGAGTCTGGGAATACTATGGGCTTTATGTTACTACAACATACGTGGTGTATTCTGGTACAGAAGGCCACGGAGATTTGACCCTTTGCTCCAGCCTTTTCCAATAGGTCCTGAATTTTCTCAGTTAATAATGTTTCTCAGTTTAAAATTTACATTTATGCAATTAGCAGACGCTTTTATCCAAAGCGACTTCCAAGAGAGAGCTTTACAAAAGTGCATAGGTCACTGATCATAACAACGAGATAGCCCCAAACATTGCGGGCAGCCAAAACATGAAGCCTACAGTGTGGAAAACCAAATAAGTGCCAAAGGGACATTGCTACCACACCAGAAGCACTGATGGTATATGTTACTAAAGGGTACCGGATTGATCTAAAGAGACGGAACTGAACTGAAGTTGAGATTTCTTTACACACAGGTGAAACTAAAGACCAAAAACTAAAATGCTTACATCTGGTAACATCTGTGGGTACTTTTTATTGAGTAGTGGATCTGAAATTAAAAGAGGTGGAGGTACATACTTTCATGAATAGCCCTCTCCTGAGGTACTGTTCACCCTGACTCACTAGCTGGAGGCTGGGGTGCCAAGACAAGCTCAGACACCCAGTACGAAACTAACCCACTAGTTTCTAACACTAGCTGTGTACATGTCAGTGCACCAGTCATATTATCCACCAAGGACTTACTTACACACTTACTTAGTTTGCAAATATGTACAGTTCCCTGACAATTTCTCGATTTAAATCACTTGCAACACAATTAACAGGATTAAATTAAAACATTACAGATATATCTTAATCTATAGATTTCTTCCATTTTGAAGCCTATAACTCGAAATGGAATAGACATCCCCCACTGCATAGACCAAAACCCTAGTTGATTACTTAACCACATTAGCAACCATCCAATCAAACAATGGGGGAGCCAATTGGGGCCCAAATCACGCCACAAAATACACAGTCGGGCTATTGAAAGAGTCAGGCTCCACCCCCTATTACATAACTCCTCATGGCCCAGAATCGAGTAATACCCAGAGAATGCATCCAGAGGTATTCTACTTATTCCATACTTACCTAGGGCTTCTGTTTTCATACTTTTCTGCATCCCAAGTTGCTAATCTAATATCAACAGACCATAAGAGCTCTCAGTCTTCAAGGACATGAACCACATCCAAAGTCCAATCCTTCAAAAAAAGATCAGGGTCAAACTATTTGGATCTAAATGTGTGAAGTGTTTTATGAAAACAGAAAGGAAAACCAATCTTAGACATCATTGCAAAATGATAATAATCTTATAATACACTTGAGACTGTCAGGTTTATTAGAAGTACGAGGAGACATGCGGGACCCCCTAGAGAAGATAACTAACAAACCTGTCGAGCACCTTGGAAAAATGTAGGCTTTCCACCTCCTACTGTCAATGGTATGTAAAATACTTAATATGTACTTAAAAGTATTTTATTGTCAAACCGCACAGACCAGCACAGGGTCAGACTGGGCACGGACATTCTTAGGACAAAACAACGCAAAGCAACCTGGCATAACATGACATATAAGTACTCAGAACAAGTTTACACCTATGACAAGTTAACATGTAATATAATAGACCTTCAAGCAGAAGCATGATTATTCGACTCCTCTCATTCATTACTGCAACTAGCTTCATGAAGCTACACCACATCCCATGTCCGCACAGATTCCACGGCAGCCAAAAGATGTGAAGCGCACACAGCGCTGAGGGGGAACCAGGTAGATAACATGCCACGCAACTCACCTGTCAATCGATGCAACTGTCGTGTTCCATCAGAGCGCGAACAGAGAGCCTCAGTGTTGCAACTGCCGCAACCTCTCAAACGACCTGTTTGAGCAGTTTCCCAGCACCTGATTTGGTTATAAACTCCATAGAGCTGCTTGCTCCTCTACGTGATGTCACCAGGCAGGGACCGTGTCTCTCTAGTGCCTCGTCTGATTACAGCATGGCAGAACAGAACGGACACTGTTAGCTGAATTGTAAAACTTGCCAAAATATGAAGGGGTTGAACCACAAAACGAAGATCGGCCCCTCTCTCTTCTCTTTGTTAGTTCTTGGGGACATGGGACTGGCTGAAGCATTTGGATGAAATGTATGGGGATTACCCAAACAGTTCTAAATACTGGGATAATGCAGACAATTTGTGAACGCACAAACAACAGATGCATGTCACTCCTATAAAATTGTTTGCAATCCAATAAAAAAGCATATTAGTTTAGTAGAAGTAGAAATAATGTTAATAGAAAAACAATTTACCAGTTCAAAGTCAAATACAACAACTACAATCTGTTGTCAGCACTCACGTTTCCAGGGCTAAAAAATGTTTGCCTTTCTCAGGAATTTGTAGCACATGGCAGATCATTAAGGATCCAGAAAACATGGATGTCTTGTGTCACTCAGTATAACACTGTACAACCTCTGTTTTAGTCTGACACAATTAGTCTCAGGAATTTGGCAATTTACAGATTTGTCAAGGATTAAGGAACACAATTAGTTGCCGTTCATTAATGTCATAATAATGTCATAATACACAGTGGTGTTCAGTGCCAGGAAGACCAGAACAGCCTAAATCTGAGGATGCCATATCTAGGGGCTGTTCAATCACCAGTGATTACAACTCCAATGCCAGACATTAGTGGAGTCAAACACACCTAGGGGGCTTCAGAGAACAACTGTGCCATGTACATGCACACTCGATAGAGTGACCTATATATGGGCTAACTACTAGTAAAGACATTGTAGAACCCACACTGTGCCTCTCAGTTAAACCCCCACACATCACCATGGAGACCTCCCCTCCATTGTAGGGAAGTAGGGCTCCACTTGAGGGGTCCTGGCACGTCCAAATAAGGCTCAGCTCTATCCTGACAGTTAAAAGAAATAAAGGACCGCAAATTCCCAAGAGAACAGGAAGTAACAAGTCCTGATTTAAGTAAGTTAAAATACAGTTATAAGATTAATAATACGCTTATTATTATTATTACACATAATGATTTAACGTGCTCTTCTTCCGTAAATTTCAATGCCCTACAGTTGCCCTACTGAATTGAAATTAGCACTAACTAATATCGCTCAAATATCAATAAGGCCCTAGCCGAAATAAAGTTTGTAAATGTTTGGCCTGACGTCACTCACTTTACCTTGTAACAGGTGAAAGGCAGCTGTAGAGGTCTCAGGTTTCTCCCTTTTAATTTTTTTGCTATGGTGAAAAAACAACGCTTTCGTTAGCAAAACTTCATAAGGCATTTGCCATGGTTTTGTTTCTCTGCGCAGACATAACATGCTCGACGTCATTGGTGCTCTGGCAACCAGGTAGCAGCTGGAGTCAGTCGTTTGGGAGTGGTTGAAGTTTCAGATTAACTCCTTCATTTCTGTGTCGACTCGCATCAGCGGGTGAAACCTGTTTAAAACCTGTTTTGTTGGGCTCATCAAGGTTCCACTGGCCTGAAAGTTTTCCAAAATGTTACATCACGGTAAATAGTTTGGGATTTTTCAGAAAACGTTGTAATGTGCTTGCATGTGCAAAGTAGACCACAATAAAATCCATACACACCAACAAACGAGTCCCTCTGAGCCTTGTTTTAGAGCCTTCTGTAAGTTCCACCGGTCTGAGAGAACACCAGCTGCACTATGTGCAGTATTCAAGGGGCACTCTTGCCTGGCAAGCACAAAAGGACGACAGGGCATTCATACGTAGATGAGCTGGAACCGCTCCACCATGGTGTCCAGATATCTCAAATGCCAATTTTAGGAATTTGTCTATTAGATTAACAAGAACTTCTCTGTATTCATCTCTAAAAAGTGATGTTGCGGATACTGTAACCACAGTGTAGCTTTCAGTGACTGTCATACATAAGTACATACCTTTCAATTCACATCATACAGGCTAAATCACACAAGTGACATACATCTTTAATCCAGATCACAAGCCTCACTCAAAGCATCTTTTGCCTCATATTATTTACGATTCCGCCAACAGTTTCCCAAATGTGATATGGTTGGGGCTTCTTTTTGCCTGAGCCATACTGAACACAAAACCTGACAGAAGTACAGCTCATACTTTTCCTCCTTAACTATTTGGGTTGTTCTGTGAATCAGGGAAAATATCAGACCTCTCCAATCTGTAAATAAACACCAGTGAGTCTAGCATAATGGAGGCTATGATGGTAGTTCCCCTCTCTCCCGTTCTATTTATGTTTTTTTTCTCCATCTTGTACTGTTTTTACACACATTTTTGTTGGCCCAGAGACTCTCAAAACTTCACAAAAGGGGACAATTCATATTTAGGGGTTTTCATACTTATCTAGCACAACCAATAACTTTTGTATTCAACTCAGCTATTCAAGTATTCCCTTAAAGCTAAAATGTGGCTTATATGTTTCTGTGGCTTAAAAAGGGTGATAATAAGGATGCAAATACCTTCTCCCCAATCCATCAAGGAGTGTCTGATACTAGAGGTCTCTCTTTTGATATACCAAAATGATTGATACAAGGAAATCACACAAGTGCAATCGGAGCGTCTCTTTCCACTTGATTGGTTAAAACTTATTGGGATTTGCATGTTTCCCCCATCTTTAATGTACTGTACTAATGTGTATATATGTTGTACTACACATATACACTGTTTATACATATTTTTCATAGGGTTGTAAAAATAACAAGGGGAGTCAAAATGACTAAATAGCACCCTCTGGTGCCCGATTATAATAATATCAACAGAGACAATGACCAAGTTTCAATGTATTCAAAAACAGACTCTAAGATCAATAAAATGTGAATGGTATGTATGTAAGAAATGCACCGAATTGTGATAATCTTACCTGTGCTTTTGGAAGGGGTACTGTGGCAGGATTAATGTTTTGAAACTCGCTCAGCTGCTGGAACACTTCTGTTCCAGTTGAAGCCAGAGATGTAGGAAACACTGGAGGTGGAAGATCCATCAACTCTGGGGTCTTTCTATCTGATATGGTCTCATAGGTGTCTGAATCTTGGTATTCGGAGGGCTGCCCACTAGGATCTCCCTGCGTCGTATGCCCTTCAGAACTTCCCAGTTCCACGATCAAAAGGGGTTTGCTAACTGACATCACCTGGGGAACTTCACTTGGGTCTTTGGATACAATATGAGGTGACAGGTAGGGTTGCTGTGAGTCACTGACTCCAGAAGGTTCTGAAGTGAAGGAGAAACCTGCAGCCACACTGTATCTCTTCGGATGATGTTGGACATCCCTGGATTTGGCTGATGCCAGTTGTCCAAGCACAGGCTGTGTGTGATCCGATGTCTTAATGCCATTGCATTCTCCATGGCAACCAAACGTGGACATTGTGAGAGAATCATCCGTAAATGCCTGAACCCTTGTACTAGCTGATGTTGTGCATGGTTTATTTTCTGGTTCTCCGCCAGACAATAGGTCAGAGGATGTCTGGCTTTTAGCGGTAGAGTCTATGATTGACTGAGCAGCTGAAGGGAGCTCTCTCACATACTTGACAGGAATGTAAAAGGGCTTTGTCTGGAGGTCCTTGCAAACATGCCACCAGATTTCGTTGGTTTTGGCAACCAGGATGTACCTCTCATTGGGCTTAATGGACACCTGCCTCCCATTTCGTGCAATGTACTCAAATTCATAATCCACCAATACAAGGTTCATCTTTTCCATGCAGCCACTGTCGGGTCTGTGTGGGAGGCAGTTAGCACAAAAGAATGGTAATTGGAGAGCTGGAAATAGAGGAAACACTTAGTGAACTACATGGAAGATGTATATGTATTTGACTTCATATCAAAAAACATTTCTGAGCCAGAGTCACAGGATTCGGTTGTATTCAATTCAATCCGAATTTGTTTGGTTTGCGACCTGTTACTCATGACAGTAATAATTTCCGACCCCAGTTATTTGGGGTATGTTATTTGAAGGAAGAACTAATGAAGAGGTTGAAGAGGTAAACTTTGTGACATTCAATGTGCATCTGCTTGTTATCACCAACTTCCACTTTTTATTTTTATAGCAGCATTTTTAACTTCTGCCTGACATTATCTACAAAAGGAAGGCAGGCTGGCCAGAATATAATATAGACTTCAGTTCATGCAACCTGCAACAATGCAAAGGCACCTGCAAATGTTCTGCCATACACTCAAACAAGACTGTGCCCACAGAACAGGAAACTTGCACAATCCTGAGGTAAACATCACCCTGGCTTTGTGTTGCACTCTCAGTTTCCCATGAAAGGACCTGTGAGACCCCTGCTTCGCAGAATCACTTCCCCATTCCAACTTCAAGTATGACAAATTTAACACGAGAAGCAATACTCAAAGCTTGTCACTCTATAATAGAGAATATGGTTATGTAAGGCTTGAAAAAAGTTTTTTTCATGCAATTGAAAATGGCAATTACTGTCCATCTCAATGCTGCAAACCAAGTAAATGGAACTTTCGTGCTTACAGTACTCATAACAGTTACTAGATTCAACAACTGATGGTACATGATGTTTTGTTAAGTATTTGAGAAACTTGAAAGAGACAATGATAAAAAACCTAGATCCAAAGATTAAGAGACTAGATAGACAATGACACATGATGTGTAAGCATGTAATATGACTATCATCACTGGAGAGGAAGTCTATTGTCAGATATATTATATTACAACTCACACACTGACATTATTTTCATCATTAGACACTCAATATTTACATTCAAGACGTAATTAAAGACGGATTGTACCTTCAGTTCGGAATTTAGAAGAACCAACTGTTTTCAGTGGAGGTCAGGGCATCAGTGAGAGGGCTTCAGCTTCAAATACAAATTCAGACTCTCCTTCATTTTCTCCTGTATAATACAATTCCCTTCTTCTAAATAACACCAGAACCTGAAGTCCAGTTAGACTCGACTATCATCCAGTAAATGGGTCTTCTCATGTGCCTCTCTCATTTCCTGTTATACTCTGTCGTGCAACTATATGCAAAGTAGGGTTGACATGGAGACAGGAAGATGAGTAGTGCTGAGCTACGAGACATGGGAGGCTTGACTGGAATCTTCTCTAAACCTCCCCCACAGCACACACATAAACAACTTCCTTAATACTGAAATAATGACTTGATGCATGCATATTGAGACTGACAGCAGTGAGTTTAAAAACTGTGAGTTTATGTGATCTTTAAGGATTGTTTCAGCCATAATAATAATAGAAAAAAATACAACCGTACACGAAAGGGTGAATATAGTTTTGGGATGAAGATTTGGGACCAACTAGGATTAAGGTATGGTTAGATTCAGTGTTGAAATAAATTAACTGGTAGTTGGCCCGTCCATTTTCAAGTTTATTTGCTTTTAGTGCAGGGTTTCCTATTTGTGATTTGATCAGTGATCATTGATCATTTTTAACATGACATTGCCCAAGGTCTGCATTAATTAAAGACTGAAAACTATTTAGCGCTATGGTTTTCATAACTTTTTAAATTGACTGTCAAACTAAAAACAATTCTATTAATTTGTAAGCCCATCCTCATATGTTGTAGCCTACACATAACTGACCTAGGCCCAGTCATGTTGGTAGCCATGTACAAGAATATTGCTCAGTGAATGAATAAAATATGAATGAGTGAATATTCAACACGCCCCATTGTCATCTAAATGACGCAATCACGTACTTTTACGTAAAGCTGGCGCTCCGGTTTCCTGGCGGAGAAGATGGCGGCTCCTGGACCGGGGGAGTATTTCAGCGTCGGGAGCCATGTCTCTTGCCTCACCTGTTTGGGCCAGCGTCTGCAAGGAGAGGTGGTGGCTTTTGACTACCAGTCCAAGATGTTGACTTTGAGTATCCTTTCTCAGTGTTTGAGAGCTATTGAATCTTCGGCCTCTTGTCTCTGGCTGGAAGGCCCTGTAGGGTAGCCAACCGAAATATGTCAAATAGTGATCCGCGCAGGCGTAATTGGCAGTAGCCGAGTTGTGGAGCTATCTTTGTCCCATTTAAATATTTTTTATTCGTCCATTTAAATTGCCGTTGAGACATTAGGTTTCTAGTTGATCCACAATTGGGTATACATCGTTGTAAATGTACTAAAACCTTAGTTTCAGGCTTCCATGTGTTGAGATTCCACATTGTATTGCTAGTCCTCGGCTAGGATCACTATTTGGCAGAACCCTGTAGTAAATGGCATCATGGCAGTTTCACGGACTTGCTGCTAACAAGCAAACTGGCTAGCTAGCTGCCTAAAGCCACAGACAAGTGTCACAGTGACATTTAGGTTTTAAGTAATGTCTGTCACATAATCGGTTGATGCAAACTACGTGTATGTATTGTGGTAGCTCCCTAAACTTTGAGAATTTGCTAGCTATACAGATGGGCAGTCCTTTTTTTTCTCTCGTTACAGTAGTCGTTAGTTAGCTAGCTAGCAGATATTTAGTAGCTGCTATTACAATAGCTAGGCCTATGGTTTAATCAAGCAGTAAAATAATTCAGTTGGAACGGTTAACATTCTCGCCATCTACAGTAGCAAGCTATAGCTTTACTAGTATTTTTTGTCCCGAGTCTCGTGATGGAGGACCACCATCATCTGACATGTATCTAAATAAGAAAAACTAGCTATCAATACATAATTATTTGTTTATGCAGACAACCCTGCCCATGCATATTATTTAAAATGGAATTAGACATGTTAACAAGTTTAATGAAAAACAAAAATGTCCATCAAGATTAGGCTGTCACTCATTCATTGGACTGTCATGGCAGTAAATCCCATGTGATTGTCATTTCGAATTTTAAGGTACTCAGCATTCAGAAGCATATATTTTGTCCACATCTCACCCTCTGTTCTCCGGGACTTGTAAGGTACAGGTGCACTTTATCAAATGGATGTGTGTAAATGGATGTGTGTTTCTGGGCAGGTCAACGCTAACCTTTCAATGTTTCCTTTTCCTGATTTGTAATCGATGTCTTTTATAAACTTGGCCTGAGCTACTCATTTAACATTTTATTAATTTAGCATGCTGTTAACCAAAGCAACAGAAGAGAAAGACGGCACGCCTAAATATATTAGTATTAGATTTAGCTTTGTGAGCCTGGCAATATGGTGCTCTATTGGTGCTTTGCTTACCCATGGTTACAATAGGTGGCAGCATTGACCCCTGGTTGTGACTGCTGGTTTCTGCATGCGTTGTCTGTCTTAATGGTTGGTAACAGAGGAAAGGGTTTCCAAAGAAGGGTGCCTTGTCTGTTTTCTGTGATGTCAGGTGCCACCATGTATTTGGATGTTCACCTTGACTTCAGATCCTTCCAGAATGCGCTCCTTCCAGTGGAAAGCCGAACCTCCATGACGTCATCCTGATCAACTTAGCGTATGTTTCTGAAGTGGACATAATAAACGATCGCACTGAAACTCCTCCTCCTCTAGCATCTCTGAATGTTAGCAAGGTAACGCCATTTCCATTCCCCGACCTTCACCTTGCATGTGCAAAGTCGCCCACTAGAACACATCTCATAGAACAGGAATTGTCTCGAACTCGCTCTGCCGGTTTATTCAAACATAACCAAAATGGTCAGAACTGGTAGGAGTTGACCAAGGCACATGGAAAGGGGTTGAACTTCTCTTATCTACACTACATCCACTGGAGATCTTCAGCCATATTGTGTGCCTTTTTTGTTTTGGTTTGTTATTGTGATTGCGGATAGTGCATCGGGTTAGGTGTGATGGGACTAACACGAGGTGGGAGGGTGCAAGGAAAGAGGGTTTGAGTCAGGACACGTTACTCGATGTTGTATGTACTTCAGTTCACAATTGCTTAAGTGGTTTTCTGTTTGTGGTGAATTGACACTTGTTGGAATACCCCTAGATCTTAAACCTTTTTCTTTTTCATCTCCTAAAAGCTTGCCAATCGGGCAAGGACGGAAAAGGAAGACAAGCTGTCCCAAGCCTATGCAATCAGTGCTGGGGTTTCTGTGGAAGGCCAACAGCTATTCCAGACTATTCACAAAACGTAAGCATTTCCACCAATGGTACATAACTGTCAGTAGCCTGACTAAGGGTTTCCAATAAAAGTCATGGTTTATTTTTGATTGATTTATGTTTTTGAAGCAAGCTTTGCAAAGACCCAACTGTAAATATGCATGTAGAGTGGCAGTGTTTAAATGAGACGGCAGCTGTCCGAGGTTTCAGGTCTCTTTCTAACGATTTCTTCTTGTTGAAGCATCAAAGACTGTAAATGGCAGGAGAAGAACATCATTGTGATGGACGACGTCGTCATCTCGCCGCCTTACCAGGTTGAGAATTGCAAAGGCAAAGAGGGAAGCGCTTTAAGTCATGTACGCAAAATAGTAAGTATCCAGGCCCGCAGAGTTGTCTGTTTGTGTTGTGGATAGTCCTGTCTAGAGCTGTCTGTAGGTGCTCAAACTACAGAATGCAGCAATTGGGTTGTATTAATGAGGTGTTTCTGACAGCAATTTACGATGGGTTGAAAATGTATTGATTTTGTCATCGGTGTTTGTGTGTGTGTATAGATACCGACTTCAAATGGATGATCCAAATTGTGTTACTGTATATATCTCAAACTTGACCTTCTCCTTGTAGGTTGAGAAACATTTTAGAGATGTGGAAAGTCAGAAGTCCATGCAACGTTCACAAGCACAGCAAACACAGAAGGACTCCACTTTATCTTCTTGAGTCGCCTGCGTGGGTTGACTGGGGAAGGCGACGCGGGCAGTTTGGTCCCACTGCCAGATGAGGTCGGCATTCCTTGCCCTCAGTCCCAAGACCATGAGGAGGAGCGCTGAGGGCCCTGGGTCCGGAAGATCAAAAAACATTTAAGAAAAAGACAAAAAAGAACGAGGAAAGAGTAAATCTTAAATTAGACTTTATAAAGATAATTTAAACATGAACCATAAAGCATCCATAGTTTCCTTAACTAACTTGTTTCATTCTCCCCACCCCACCTGAACCCTTCCAAACAGCTTATTTTTCCTCCCTTCTCCCTTTGCCTTCAATTCCATTTTCTTCAAAAAGAAAAAAACTCAAGCAGTCAGAAAGGCTTGTTAGCTTTATTTTCTGTCATTTTTTTCCTTTTTGCTGTATCCATGTTCTACAAGTGTCTGTATTTTCTGTATTTTAAACAAAATGTGACTTGAAATGCCACACTTTAAAAAGGACATTTTCTAAAATAAAAGAAACAAAAATTCTGACTGTAATACTGTAATTTCCACACCTTTTTGTGGCGTGTTCATAGCCCACAATGTTTATTTGAAAAGGATGTGGTCTCATGGATTAATATTTATGTTCCTTGTTTCATTCAGTAGGTTAACCTTCGGTAGGTTATGCTGTCTACATCATGGTCGTTACTGCCATTTCAATGGATTTTGCTAATAATTTCATTGACAATTGTCTTGATACCTGATGTGATATCTAGTTGATATTCTTGGCAAGACAAAATAGTTGAAAGAACATCTATATTGGGCTGCAGTGTAATTGATTTATTTACAATTCTGTTTTGAGAAGCAGAAGTGCTTACAGGTCATTAATGAAGTTGCAAACCTCTCCTTTCAATGAGTTATTTACATGAGGAAGGCTTCCTGTTTCTTTCACGCAGGTTGCCAACATTTACACTGTACTGATGGCTCTCTGGGAACACCTGCGAAGCGACTGTTGACTAGCCCTATTAAAATTAATTTATAAATTTGACGGCAAATGAATATTTTGGTGCATTAAAGGTATATTGACCACTTGCTCTAGGAAAAATCAGAGTGGATTGGTGAAGCTTGTGATGGTGACCTTCAAGTGAATTAAGGTATGTCTTCCAAAACAAAAGTTGTGTTACTGTGGGCATGTGACATTCAATGCTTAATTCTCACTGAGTGGTCTACAATTGGAGGGGACTACGATACTGTTGTAGACTATCATTGCAAACATAAATACTTGGTTTTGGTGTTCTTCTGGAAATGTCTGGATTTGATCCCAAAATGTTGTTGCTAGATGTGCTTTTGGTCTTCTTTTAATCAGGTATATTCCATGCCTACTGTTAAAGAATAGTAAAAAAAATCTGCACAAGCTTATTCCAGTGCTGCTCTGCAATTTCATTTCAAAATAGAATGAGCTACGTTATGGGGATTCAACTTCTGAAGATGAGGCAAGCCGTCTCCCAATGCCATGCCAGATGCCCAGACCACTACGGCAACCGGCACAGCTTCTAGAAAACAACACAGGTTATTTCAACATGCCCTCTGTTATTGCCCTGGCCATGCTTTCTGACCTATCACTAATCAGCTGTATGACTGGGGGTTTCAAACTGTTTCCACGCCACTGCCTCTGCTACGAGCATTCTGACTTGGTGGACTGTAATTCTCATGGATTAACTCACATTCCTCATGGGACCCCCCCCCCCCCATGGTACCTGGCTGCTGGACCTGAGTGGGAATAGGGTTATGGAGCTACGGAGCAGCTCTTTTACAGGGCTGTGGTCACTAAGGATCCTGATACTGGCCTACAACAGCCTGCAGGCTCTCAGGCGCAGGTACCCACCAACCCCATTCACATGCTCTACTTAATTGTGCATTTGTATTATCGCTCCTTTATTGAGGTGGATCTGTAATAGTTATTTATGTATATACATATGAACACACACATTACGCTGTAATGGTAGTTTTATATATATGCGTTACGCCACAATGACAGTAATTGTATCTTCCAGGCACTGTCATCCCTGACGTTTCTGGAAAGATTGGACCTCAGTTACAATCAACTGAGATGGCTTCCCCCCCCAGACTTCTCCCAAAGCCTGTAATCCCTCCAGGAGCTGCAGCTGGACCACAACCTCATGGAGCACCTCGACCTTCCTACCCTGGCACAATTCGACAACCCGAGGAAGCTGGACCTCAGCTGGAATTCTTTATTACACTTAATGTATTTGTACTTGCTGTTATGTGTCTTAGTCAAATTGTGAAATACAGTATGTTAAACTAATAATGGGATTATGGATATTTCTGCAATATTTTCTGCCAGCATGCATTACAGAATAGAGTGGCCGAGTATTTGTAAATAATTTTTTTTCACTAATATTTAGTTACTTAAAGGCAGAGTAGGTCATGTTGAGAAGCACTCATATTTGGTTATATACAATTCACATATTAAAGAATCTACTAAAAGAATATTAACAAATGTGTACAGCTCTTTTTACTTGCCATGTCATAAAGGGCTTTAAAGATGTCAACACCCAAGAGCAAACCTACACCCCCAGAGAAGACAAGGAAAACAGAATGTCAACAAGTATAAAAGTGAAAATACATGTAATACAAAATGTTTTTTTTATTATTACGTTAAATGACAACCTACATGTATAGGAATGCCTTGCATGAAACAAAAGTGAAACAAAAGTATACAAAATTACCGTACATTTGAAATATTGGGTCTGAAATAATCCTATTTCTGGATTATTATTCAGTGGTACAGATGGCAAATTTCAAGTTACTCTGACAATATATTGTAATAGGTATTCAATGACCATTCAATGATAAAACCTTAACATGTTCTTACCAAATACTTTGCGACAATCTACTAGTGTTACATCTTAGTTAAGAGTCAAGTTTCAGAGCAAAACGTTAAATAGAAAGAAAAGAAAGAAATGTAAACATAATCCTAGAAGTTATTAAAACCTCAAATGGAGCGCATTTATCTGCGGAAGCAAAATAAGAGTTTGTTAAGGACAAAGACGACCGAGACAGCATTCAGGTACCAGCATCCAGACATGACCCACTGGATGTGTGCATCCTTCCTGAGGGGCCATCGTAGACCATGTCGAATTGTCCTCAAATCTCATTCCAAATACAAGTAGTATTTGTATTTGGGGCAGCTGACAAAAAGTCCTGTGTGTGTGTGTTCAGCCATCTGTGGCCAGGATCAGCACAGCCCCAAATATGCCCACGTTATGCCCAATCAGTTTCAATTGGTTCCAGAACTCCACCCGGCAGTTGTTGTGCCAGTAGCCCAAGTTCCCATCGATGAAAAGGAGGACCAGGGGCAGGACTACGGCCAGGACCTGGGCAGCCAGGCGGATGTAGCAGCCAGAGAGGAAGGCCAGGGCTAGCACCCCATACATCACCACCAGAAGCATCAGAGTGATCTCGCCACCAGGAATGTGGTTCAGATAGGCCATTCTGTCCTCTTTACTGTGTTGCAGCGAGTACACCTGGTGGTAGGAAGAGAATACTGCATTTAGATGCAGTGCTTTTTCGCTTGGCAGTCTAGACTCTAGACCAGGCTCTACTATATTTCCATGATGTACAATCGATAGGACATAGAACACTTTTGAGGAGCAGACAGGAAACCTAGCCTTATATATATATCCCAACTGAAAGGATTAAACTTGGCTAATTAATTGCTCTAGTATGATGGATTCTATAATCTAGTTTAATCTGTATGATGTATGTATGATGGATTCTATATACACACACGTGTGTGTGTGTATATAGAATCTATCATACTAGAGCAATTAATTAGCCAAGTTTAATCCTTTCAGTTGGGATATATATAAGGCTAGGTTTCCTGTCTGCTCTCATCTTCTATATTTCAGGTTAATTGACTCCAAGTAGGTCTATTGCACCATGGGTGGGAGGGGGATTCAGACCTCACAGTCTCCTTTTCTAGGTCGCACTTCAGTAAAGAGGAAGGTCTTACCACACAGATCAGGTAGACACCGAGGAAAACTTGTCCAGTAGATTGCAAGGATCTGGTACGAGGTTTCTGTCTGTAAACTTCACCTGCACCACTGGCCATAATCAAAAAACCTCCAATAATGGCCAGAACTCTGGAATACATCCGTACCTGCAGAAAAGTCCACAATAAAAGTCCTTGTATAATAACCAACAGATAAGCATTAGTTCACAGGATGATATCTTAACAAAGTTACTCACCTTTAGCCAGTCAGTGTAGTGCACTTGTTCACCTATATAGGAGACATAGGTGCTAATGGCCAGCTGCATGGCAGCTGCCAGAGCAAACCACCTCCTCTTCACCCCAAATGACATGAAACTGGCACAAAGCACTGCTGCTCCCATGTCGATATACAAGTAGGGCACCTGTATGTCAGGCTTCCTGGAAACAATAGGACTTTTATTTTTACAAAATTATACCTGACACGTATCTACTGTAGAGTAAATGCAGTAGTAGTTATTTGTCAAAAGTGCCATCAAGTCATTTAATTGGCAAGCGTGATCAAAGGGATATAGCAAGCGAGCTCATCATGGACTGCTGTTAAATTACAAGGTAGTCGCTTGCTTCAAATTAAAGACGACGAAAATAACTTTCATCTTGCTATTTAACTAACTCAATCCAGATGACTCGCTTGTGATGTCCAGATAGCAGCGAGTAAGTTTACAATACCGGAAACTGAGACAGTATACAACCAAGTACATTTTTAAACACATTTAAGATGCACTAGTTCCCTAAAACGTGATGTTAAACTACAATATACAGAATACAATTACAACACTTTACATGTTATATTCGATAGCTAGCTAGGTACTAATTGCAAATAGAAGGTAAAGCATTCAGGTAGAACTTACCGTTTAGCATCAGCGCGCTCTGCAAAAAGCATTAACATGCTGAAGCAGTTCCAAAACCCAAATCGGGTTAGAATAAACGCACCGAATTGGGAGAGAAACCTCAAAACTTGCTTTCTGCTAGGGGCAGCCATGATTGCTGGAGTGACAGATCAGCAGCAAAACGTAAAGTAATGTCAGCTTCCTGTGTCGACGCCTGTTAAAAATGTCAAAGTAAAAGCTTTCTGTGTGAAGTGAAATGACCACACTGCTGTACCAATAAGGACACTAAGGAATAGTATACTAGTAACGTATTTATATTTTGTATATGGTATTACCTTTACCAGGAAATTAAACCAATAACTATAGTTAACTTTTGTCATTATTGTTTAGAGTCTTTAATTCTGGTGACAGGTTTTTAAAGCTTCTGGGCGCAACCTCGTTCAGATTGTCCATAAAAGGTGTCCTATTGCCACCTACTGGATACAAGTTTGAAGTACATACAGTACAAACAAATTACATTGCATTTATACATTTGATTAATTTAGAGGCTTTCTCCTAATATAAATAGCATGTAGAGAGTACAGAATAAAAGTCGAGGATCAGAAGGTCATAGTTACAACGAATTTTCTGTAGTTACAGCCAAGTAACAATATTTATTTCACCAGACGCAGTGCAACAATATAACATTATTATAAACTTATTACGAAAGTGATTTCGTACTATTTATGCTGTGCTACAACAAGTACTCAAATACAACATGCAGAAGAGGAAATTAAATTAATTACTTTAATCCCCCCAAATATTTCAGTATTCACTCTTCAACTGGTTAATGTGCCTAAAGAGGTCAACCTAAAAAGATTCTCAGCACATTTGCACCAAACTGTTATTGAGAGGGGAAACAAATTATCAGTGATTAGAATAACTACAAATACATGTAAAGACGGTAAGGTAGACAAAAGACGTATGATAGATAGATGATAGATAGATAGGCTACATAGATACATAGATGGATACATAGATACATAGATACATAGATTGATGGAAGCAGGGTTTAACAAAACAAAGAGCTGAGCCTGAATTGAATCCTTATTTTCACCCATTAAAATGAGACTAGACTCAATTATGCTCATCTGAGAGTCTTAATGCAGGATACCAGTAATGCCCTATTATCTAATGTGTGTGTTTGGTTGTCTGCATGAAATCAAGTGTTTGTGCACGTGACTGCTGTGTGTGACGTGTGTGACGTGAGTGATGTGTGTGACGTGTGTGACGTGAGTGCTGTGTGTGCCGTGATGTTTGTGCTTTGAAGCTACAGACCCCCACTGAGTTTGGCCACTCATGCAGGACTCATTCATAACTACTAGAGTTTTTATTAACCTCTGTCAAAAAAGTTTTGGAATCATTTAAAACATCCCAACCAGAATGCATTGAACATTGTAATGTTAAAATCGGTGTTCTCTACAATCAATAGCCAGCGCTAGGAGCTGTCAGATTCTCTTGGTTGTTCACCACTTACTGAGGCTGATCTAGAAGTTTCCAAGGAGACACTTGTTAATCTTGGGTGATGCGTCTCTTTGGCTAATCTACATTGGATGAGACTAACCTAGATTCTGGGAATGGCTTACGGGTGAAAAAATCCATGTGAAGGATTATCCAGGGATCAATGACCATCCTGTCTCAACCCTGGCCTTTAACTTTGAGTGAGCTCTCAACAAAACTAGGGTATTGGAACCTAGGTTACAAATATTATGTCTGTGACCCCGGCAGAATATGGAACCTTCAAATTATAGAAAGTGTCAGTATTGCACATTGACTTTTGATTCAAACACATACTAAGAAAGTACAAGTTATTCAGCTTTCTGTCCATACAGAACATTGCCTCTTGAGATATGAGGGCTGTTTATCTGGGGCTCTCTTTCTGCATTTAAACTACAGTTTTCTGCAGGAATGCAATTGCTTACTAAAGTGAATGGTTCAGGGGAATACGTTTCTGACACTGCATGATAACAATTAAGCCATGGGTTGTGCTATTATGTAAATGTTCAACTGATTATTGTTCAACTATCCTTTTATTTGTGTGGTACTGTTTGATGCTACAAAGCCTTGGACCGTTAACTGAATGACGTGAAGGATCGGATCACCTTAGTGCTGGCCAGTGTCCTTGGCATGGGAAGCAAGTGAAAACAAGATTCTGATGCAGGGATCAAGGATTTGCAACTCGTACCCTCGTGGTGTGGCGTGCTTTGCTCCCGCTGTCCTTTATGTATGACTTTACACTGAGAAATATGGCAGAGGAACATATACAGGATATTAACAGGCTTGAAACCATTACAAAATAAATACTGACAAAATAAAGTACTTGCTTACACAATTTACCTGAGGTTCTTTGTCTTGTGCAAATAAATAAATAGACAGACAGATAACTTTGGCTTTGTATGATTAGTTCAATTTATTCCTGGACTAATTTATATCTGTCCATCTTGTTCTGTTAATCTCAGTGGTGGTAGTACGATAACTGTCACAGTTGCATTTTAATAGTTTAAAATTGTGTTTTATCTAAAGTTTAATAGTAGAACAGGGAATGGTGGGGGTGAGTCAGTTACCAACCAGCAGGCAGTAGCACCACCTACGGCTACAAACAGGATTAGGTTTAGGTGGAATTGTTTTGTCAAAGTTACTAAGTTACAAGGTTAACACATTTTGGCCCAAATATGGACACTTCAACAAGCCCCTTCATGGGATATTTCTCTTCAATACCAAACTTGCATGGGTATACATACAGCAATGCATACATGACAGGGTATACACATGTTTCAGTCCCCTCAGTGCCAGAAGGACCGGACCTCTGTTCTGCTCTATGCCTGTGCTTCTTCCAGATTTTTAAAGAAACTTGAACGTATTAACAGGCCCCTTCTCTTCCTGCTCAAGGAGAGAGGGTTTGTGGGTTTACACCTCCTGATTGCTTAATAAGATCAGGACGGATTGGTGACATCACTCCCAAAGCCTGCCGGGTCACACCAAAAGAGGGTCTGTGGGATGCAGCTTCAGCTGTCAGTGCAGAGAGAGAGATTCTAGCTGAAAGCAGCCCTAGATGAGCTCTTAGGAGCTAAGAACTTTTCTCTGACTGTTGGACGTCCCACTATTCAACAGGTAAGACCTGGAAGATTTCTGAATTCGTGTTATCAGTTTGCTTCACTGATAATGTTATTATCTGGGAAGATGACATTTTCTTTTGCTTCGAAAATGTTATGACCAAAATGTTATACGATGTTGCAGTAAAAAAATTAGCGCGGCAATATTGCAGATAATTTCCTTACAGTGTTCTAGGAATCTCAACTATAGAAAATTTAGATTGTATTATTGTTTCATCAGTGTCATTATCTATCTAAGTATTTGTGCAAACCTGTGTGACATGAGCAGTGCCTTGTCCCTTCTTTGTAGAACTTTTGGCCATAAATCTTTTTGTTGTCACTTTAGCCAAGATGGCTCGGGACATGTCAGATAAAGAGATCCTGAAAATGGAGCTTGATCAGCTGAAGAAGGAAGTTAGCACTCCTCGAACCCCGGTGAGAACCTGGCATACACTGCACCTTTAAAAGGCTACAATATAAGATAACACTTGTGTAAGAAAGCTCTTTTGGTAGGGATCAGTCTGTCCTTGACTTATCAAAGGAAAATTATTTTCCTACCGTCAGTGAAATACATTCCAAAGGGACTTTGTTGAACATGCATAAAAGTCATGAATGCTCATTCTCCTTCCTTTGCTAATCTTCCTTCATCTTTTTTGTTCCTCCTCTTCCTCCTCCTCCTCCTCCTCCTCCTCCTCTTCTACTTCTTCTTCTTCTTCTTCTTCTATTGTTAAATCTTTCCTTGGCAGATTGGAGTAAATGTCAAGGAAACAATTGACTTTGTTGAGGCCCTGGGACCTGAAGACCCTCTGATCAAGGGCGTGCCTGAGGACAAGAACCCGTTCAAAGAGAAGGGTGGCTGTATAATTACCTAGCACAGACATCCAGAAGAAGTAACCACATTTTTTATGAGACAGTGTGTATATATTCCAACCACATACCTGGCACTGTGTGAATGGATCTTCTAGAGATTCATTCTAGACAGACAGTACGGAAAGAAAGCACATCAAATGTGTCATGATGTCATTATTTCGAGGCAGGCTTCCACTTCCTATTTATGGATGATACGTGTTGCTGTAATTATGTACTGTATCTGTGTCAATTTGTAATTAAACACATATAGCTGTACAGAGATTTGACCTTTTCCTGTTTTGCGATTTTATTTACTTGTAGGATGACCTTGTGACTTGTGACATATTTTCAGTGTTTTATCTGCAACATCTAATTTTTGTTGTAGAATGTATTCATTTTAAAAGCTTCGAGTTACATTCCTTCTAAGAGTACATTTAAAGTGGGCCATTAATCAGCATTTGAACATTTGTACATTGCACATTTGGTAAACGTGGCAATATTCCTACCCCTGATTAGCACAATAACTTCTCTGTCTCCTTCATCTTGAGCTCTGTGGTTTGACAAAACTATTGCCGTCATGTCAGTCTTACAGTAATTTATAATAGGATTTCTGGGTTAGAAGAAGCTGGGCCTTTTGGCCTTTTGATAAAGTACACAGCTGCTTCCTGTGTCAAAGTCCTTAAGCTCATTCCTGAGACTTGAGCTTAGGATCCAATTCCAATACATGTACAGCCCTCCCCTTCCCATAACACATGATATGATATTTATATGACAAGTTTCAGAATTGGCAGAAGGATGAACAGAAACTCATCTTCTAAATGAGAGCTGCAGACATTCTTGTAGTCCAAGTCTATCCTGAAAGATTAGAACGCAGAGTTAAAGCTTCAAGGTTGTGAGTGTTTTCAAAAGGTGAAAAAACAGTCCTCAAGTCAAAGTCTTCATTCTTCGTAAATATTCTGGAACAGAATTGTCTCTACTGGCGTGTGTACTTGTCCTTTTGAGATAACACAGCTCATCATGGAATCGCTGGACTAAACATTAACAAGTAGTTAGCTCGTTATATAACATGAATGAAAGAGAATCTTGCAGAAAGGCGTGAATTGACTGCATTTATATAGCGCTTTTCTACCTTAGCGGTACTCAAAGCGCTTTACAATGTTTGCCTCTCATTCACCCATTCATACTCTCAATCACACATACCGACGGCAGCGAGGTACCATGCAAGGCGCCGGCCTGCCCATCGGGAGCAACTTGGGGTTCAGAGTCTTGCTCAAGGATACTTCGGCACATGGCCTGGGAGGAGTCGGGGATCGAACCGCCAACCTTGCGATTAACAGACAACCCTCTCTACCCCCTGAGCCACAGCCACCCCAAAGTGAAGTGAAGCTGCTTCGGTTTAACCAGGCATAGAGAGCACTGAAACCAGCCAACAGGCTACAAGCTGTGATCCTGTAATTGGTGTAATTAAGAGACATAAATCACAGGTTGCTCTTTGCAATTTGCTTAATTGTAATTTTAATGTAGCCTACTTATTTATTTTGGTACCTCTGCTCATTTTCTGCATATTGGTATCAAACCCATATACAATGTACACTAATGTAATACAAGACATTGTCGCCTATTTTATTTGTCCCCAAAGTAGACCAGAAAGCGCTGTGAAGAATACACCTGGCATATGCTTGCATACAACCAATGTCCAGCCCGCCACAACCAGAATCCCAGACGTAGATCGGCTATAGGCGACAGCTCACCTGCGGATGAAAAAACTCAATTATTATAAATAGGAAACACCTGTTCTGTTCAGGGGGCATACCCCAACGGAGGGCGGGTTTTAGCATTTCATGTTTGCATTACATGTGTTCAGATTCAGATAACCGCAGTTTCTAATTAGACTGAAAATATTGTTTTCGTGAAGGATTGGATTTCGTCCAAAGAGAGAACTGTCTGTGTTGTCCTTGAAACAAGGTGAAGTGGACATAATAACTGCCTAAACAATGAATGTTTACTTCTTATTGTAATGTTCAAACATTTTATTGATTGGTTAAGAGACTTAAATAAATTGTGGATTTTTAAATCAATTATTTGCATTGATAAAAAGTTATGGAATTAAAGGATTCATTTTTTGGTTAATAGGAAAGCTAGTTAATTCCACAGATTCCAGTTATATAAAGTATTTTATAGCTGTTATCACTTCACTTGGGCAATGTTTATTTTATTCAGGTATGACGTTCTACCCAAATTTCTACCTTAAACATGATTAGAAGGCTTTGTTAACTAAACTTCCATAACAAATCCATAAAAAAGATGTATGTGTATAAAGTCTATGGAGGATTTGCACAATTCCTCACTATCTTAATTACCTTATCTGATAACACTTAAGTAATTTAAAACTGGAAGATAACTTTTGTTTTATTGTTATGATTATTTGGACCTGGTGGAGGCTAGCCTACTGCTAATTTCAGCTTTGGTCAAAAGCATTTTCTTTGTCAAGTCTTTTTTGTTGACACTTCAAGGATAATCTTTTTCAGCTGCCAAGTGCAGTGTCCATCCAGCACTGTGGTGCTTAGTCAACCATTTTGTGTAACCATCTGACTAGAACATCCTTGCAAAACATACCTCATGCAGGTGTTTTATCTTTATTGCCCGCTATAACATGATAATCCTATCACGTATAGTACTAATATAATCGGCAGTTACACAAACACACTTTCTCGTCGTACCAACCAGACCTTTGTCACTCAATACGATAAAAGGGGCTTGATGGGGCAAGGCAGTTTCAGAATCACCAGGTTTTAAAGCTGCAAACTTGGTTTCCTGCTCCATAGGCTGTAGCTGAACTCTTTGATCATGTGGCTGTTGATATTTGTGGTCTGGTTGGTGATGTGGGCTGGAGGGTCGTACTGGTACCTGTTTGGCAAGCCAAGTCCCTTCTCTATAGAGTCTGTGAGACCGCCGGGCCCCAGGGAATATGACCAGAAGAAGAGGGACAAAGTGATCAAACAAGGTAAAGATGATAAACAAGTCTTCCTGTCTGGCCTTCAGACCTTCAACACTTCTGCAGTCTTATGGTCTACTACATGTTTTAAAATGTAGCTACTTTAATTCAAGTACAATTTCAATTTCCCAATAGTTACAGATATGATGTCTATAGGGTGATTTACTTGATAAGTTTATGTACTGTGTCAGGCTATTCTGCATTAGGCACCCTGTTTCAACACAGGAAATCATAATTTGACGACGGTATGATACAATACATGTTCCAAAATGGTAATTTTGTGATTGATCTAACCTTAAGATGGGATTCTCTGTGTTACTCCGTCTATAGCTTTAACACTGAGCCAAATGTCAGGTTTCTTCTTCTTCAATGTTTCAGTAATCAATTTTTATCCACTTCACAGGGGATTGGCCTATGAGCTTCACTAGTGCCCTATTAGCCAGCATTACCTGTTTCCACCTCTCACGACAATGACGTTAGGGTTGGACTTTGAGAGGTTTAGTGAATTAATATAGATAGAGAGAAATATAACATAATTCAAATAATATAGATAAATATTGTGGGGTCCTCATTGTGACCTAAAGCTAATGGGAGTCAGGTGGCTGAGAGGTGAGGGAATCGGGCTAGTAATCCGAAGGTTGCCAGTTCGATTCCCGGCCGTGCCAACTGACGTTGTGTCCTTGGGCAAGGCACTTCACCCTACTTGCCTTGGGGGAATATCCCTGTACTTACTGTAAGTCGCTCTGGATAAGAGTGTCTGCTAAAATGACTAAATGTAAATGTAATGGGTGTCAGTATTTCTTAAGGAGGATTAAACTGTTGTAGTTCCAGTCCTGTTCATCTCCATATGCTGTGCTGTTTATCTTAATTAGATAATTACTGATTGATGATAGTAGCGGTCCATGCCATTCAAAGACCGTTTACAGCTTAAAAACAAAGATGCCAATTGTAGTAGTAAGATATCTTGGGCCAACCTTCAGACTTTTGCCTCCAAAGAACATAACCTGGTTTCTTTATTTACAACTTGAATTGCACACAGATAAGATGTAAGTGTTCAGATAAGAATTGTGATATCTTCCGTTTGCAGGTTTCAGTGTTGACAAAGTCCCCAAAGACTTGGATGTCATTGTCATCGGCAGTGGCATAGGAGGCTTGACGGTTGCAGCCACGTTGGCTAAAGTGGGCAAGAAGGTCTTAGTGCTGGAACAACATGATCAGTCTGGGGGCTGCTGCCATACCTATGTGGAAAAAGGATTTGAATTTGATGTTGGTAAGAAGTCGTGTTTGTGAGAAATAGGAGGATGTGTACATTTTTGAATGTAAGCCCTCACACTGAATTGTCACGATTTCTCCTGAAGGACTTCACTACATTGGCCAGCTCCACGAGAACAGCCTTCTGCGCATCGCCTTTGACCAGATCACCGAAGGCCAGTTGGAGTTTGTCGAGCTGGACCAACACTTTGACACCATCCAGATTGGGCTGGGAGAGGAGAAACGAGAGTACACCATCTTCACTGGCAAGACGGAAATGGAGGCTCACCTCAAGAAACAGTTCCCAGATGACGTCGCCGCCATTGAAACCTTCTTCAGAATCATGAAGGTATTAGATGAGTCGAGGGTGGGTTTTTTTTGGCATGGGAAGCACAATTTCTGACTAGGGCCAACCCTAACCCTTTTCCCCCACAACTGTTCTCAAAACTGTTTGGTTGTGGCAGGTCTCAGCTAAGAAGACTCATTACCTGGCCACGTTGAAGCTGATTCCTAAGTGGCTGGCCCTTTTCCTGGTGAAGACACGAATCGCCCACCTATTTTCCCCCATATTCACCCTCTCTGGGACTGGAGCAACAGATCTCGTCAGCACTCTGACCAGCAACAAAGACCTCCATGTCATCTTCTCCTACCTCTTCTATGGTGAGTTTTCCCTTGTCTTCCTTGAGGGTTTAGGTTGGTTGAGGGGCAGTTGTATGGGCGTATGTGAAGCCCTCTGTGACATGCTTGCGTGTAAAAAGGGCTATACAAATACATTTGATTTGATTTGACTTATCTTTTTATCTCTTGGTTCTCTCTCCCAGATCACTGGTAAAGCACTGGTTAACTAAATGTGACTTTTCATTAACAAAGCTTTTTTCTTGACATGCTTTTCTAGGTGTGCCACCTAAGGACTCCAGTATTGTCATCAATGCCCTCCTGATTCACCACTACAAGAGAGGAGCGTACTACCCCCGGGGAGGGGCCAGTCAGATCTCCTACCACATAATCCCTGTCATCCAGAAGTCTGGAGGCAATGTCTTGGTCCGAGCACCTGTCACCCAGATCTTAGTCAACAAGGAAGGGGCTGCTTATGGTAGGTCAAAGTGTATCTACGACCGCTGCCTAAATAACTCAGATAGCCAAACCGATTCCTAACTTCCTTGTTCTTGATCGTGTGCAGGTGTGAAAGTGAAGAAGGGTCAGGAGGAGGTGGAGGTGCGTGCTCCTGTGGTGATTTCCAACTGTGGCATCTTTACCACCTTCCAGAAACTACTGCCTCCAGAGATTAGCATGAAGCAAGGTAACTTATGCTCAGAATGAGGTTCAGACTTTTTTTCTTGCCAAATACCGAAGTCCGAACACGCTTACGTAGTAGGTTTAGCAGGAATGAATATTCTATCTTTTTCCCCAGATGTTCAAGATCGACTTGACATGATGAGGCATGGCCGAGGATCGTTCTTGGTTTTCTCTGGTTTTGATGCCACCCAGGAGGAGCTTGGTATTGTGTCGACCAACTTCTGGCTGTTCAAGAATAATGACATGGATACTTCGTGAGTAAAGTTGATTACTGTTGCCTTACTTTCTTCACAAGGTGGTGCTATTGCCTAGATATTAACTCGTAAGATTTTCAGAAACATAGGGTTGGTCACTGTTGAATTCTCTGGCCTGTTGTAATGTAATATAATGACACTGCATGTATAAACAGAACATCCAAGTTGATATAATTCCTGTTTTTTTTTAGGATGGATGAGTTCTTTGCCCTGAGCAAAGAAGACGCACCTGAAAACATTCCCATGATGTTTATTACATTCCCCTCTGCCAAAGACCCAGAAGCCAAGAAAAGACACCCAGGTAATGAAAATAGTATCAACAGTACAATGGCATTGTACCTTCGGATAACATTGCCTGAAGCAGAGACTTAACAAACTGTGACACCCACAGGGAAATCCTGCATGACGATACTAACCATGGTCAAATATGAGTGGTTTGAGGAGTGGAAGGACACTGCAGTGAGGAAAAGGGGGGATGAATACCACAACTACAAAATGAGATATGCTAATCAACTCTTTGCCTGGGCCTGCACCATTTTCCCTAAACTAAGGGAAAAGGTATGACCTTCTCTTTCTGTCCAATTGTCGGTGTGTACGTTAGAGGAAACTGTTGAGCGTGTACTTGGTGTGTGTGTGTCACATAAACACACAGGCCCATACATCTCAAGAAGATTTTTCAATGATGTTTCTGTGTTGTGTTGGTAGCTGGTCTTCCAGGATGTGGCCACTCCTCTCACCAACATGCACTACCTGGGAGCCCAGCGAGGGGCCATGTACTCAGCTGAACACAACCTGGACCGCTTCCATGCCGAGGCTGTAGCCAGGAACAGGTGCAACACTCCAGTCAAGAACCTCTACATCTCAGGTAGGATTTCAGCTATATAATAACCAAATATATCAAATCTAAATGTATTTGTTTAGAATGTTTTACAAGCAATGTCACAGAGGGCTTCACGTATGCCCATAGAACTGCCCCTCAGCCAACCTAAACCCCCAATGAAGACAAGGAAATCTCCCAGGGAAACTCATTGAGAACGAAATTAAAGAAACCTTGGGAGGAGCAATATATAGGGAATGATAGAAATTATTTTGATGTTGTATCTACTAATATAGATCGGATCGTGTGTTGAGCTGTGCACGACAGTCATTCCATGTCTCGTGTGTGTGTGTGTGTGTGTGTGCGCTTGTCCGTGTGTGTTCCTGTATGTGTGTGTGTGCGCGCGCGGTACAGGCCAGGACGTGTTTAGCTGTGGGATTGCAGGTGCGCTACATGGAGGCCTGCTGTGTGCTTCCACTGTGCTGGACCACATCGTCTACATCGACCTTCTTTTCCTCAAGAAGAAGCTAAAGAAGCAGAAGGCTAAAGAGCTGGCCCTGCTGGCTAAGAAGATTGAGTGAGACTCTAGCTCCCCTACAGAACTGTGGCATAACTGCATGTTAAAAACAACATTTGAACACTCAAATGGACTAAGGCCTGGAAGACTAGGGACTGGAGCTTACACATTATTGTGGTTCCGAAATCAACTTCAGTTTAAAAACATTGGGCAAACCAGGCCCCTCTAGAATCTGATCCTTTCCGAGTTCACCTTGAGCATAAGTGATACATGGGGTATGTTTCCGGTAAGTGGGCCAGTAAATGAGGTGCAACACTTTGAACGAATGCTTCTTAAATATGGATGCACAATCCTCATACATTTCTGGATTCCATGAACTCATCATATGATCCCAATATTTGGACCAAACAGCATCTCTCCAAGGAAGAATTATAATCAAAATATGTGTTCATGAACACCTCCGTAGTTTCATTTAATAGCTTAAATTTGTAACTACAAAATGTCAGTAATATTGGATGGTGATCACCCTGCCTCAAAATGTAATTCAGTATTAAATACTTAACACTTATAAATCGCAAAACAGTAATTATTTATTTGAAAACTCCCATGCTATCAATAGTTAGCCAAACTATGATTTTGAGAAGTGAAAGCATACAACTATTTCTTTTCAACATTAAAATGTATAATATTGTGCTTCTTTTTCTAACTGAAAATTATTGTATATTGTCTGATGTTGTCAATGAAATATTCACAATTCACATATAGATAATTTATTCAGAATCCATGATGGAGGCCAGCCTTAATGGCGAAAATACACTTCTCAACTCTTCTAAAAATCTTAAATCATAAATGCAGTTAACATGAGCAAAGGGTGAATAGTTGAAACAAATCAGTCATATCTAAATAATCAGAGGCTTAACGTTTATCCTAAATTTACCTGACAGACCCCTCGTGGGTCTCCATGTTTTCCCACCTATGTTGTTCTGACCTGAGTAACAACCCTGTGCTGTTTGAACAAGAGCTGAAATCTAAAGGGTGAGGAAAACCTCAGACTTCCTGAACTAAGTGAACATTTCCTGTGAAGGCAGAGCAGGTTGGTTGGCACGCTGTGGTTTGTAATGGAGGACCTGGGGGATCCTGAAAGATGAATGCCCCCTCTGTCACGGTGCGCTGTTTAAACGTGCACCTCTATCCCCCTGCTGAATAAACCAGTTCCCCAAGTTTCTGGACAAAGCATTAAGAAAATTGGCCCACTTATGCTTATGTTCAGATTTTCCTTAAATAATTGAATTTGATGTGGATAAACTGTAAACAGACTTCAGACAGTTTTGTATTTTGCCATGTTTCATTGAATACCTGATTCTTACTGTACCTGTTGGATCTGTTCAGTACAAAAAGAGAGGTTTTGACTGAATGAGTGTGGACACTGGACCAGACTGGAAAGGAATAAAGTTAATTACATTGCCCCAGCCTTTATGGAAATCCAGCCAACCAGAGTATATAATTACCAGCCTGTAATGTGCACTTCTTCACCAAAAATAGAGGTCAGCATTACATCTAATTCTTACTTTTCTACAGCCTCTCTGACTCACCAAATGAAAAAAAAGAACACGAGGTAAAAGTCCACCAAGGATTTCAGGGCGTGTTGCATTATTTTCTCTCGACAGACTGTCCTAAAGCTGTTAAAGTAATCAACATAGTATAGGGCTTTGACTTCTTCCCAGGCCTCTAAAAACAAGGACAGTGTGGAGTAATTAAAGCAACCTTTTCCATGCAACTGCATACTGTTTTAAAGCAAAAGCTGTATCTCTGTGTGGTGAATTCCAGGGGGGCATGGATCTCCTCCATCCCACTCTGCTTTTGTGGGTGGTTTGTACACGTTAAGGCTTGCTCTTGTATGACTGTCAGAGGCCCAGGAGAGAGTTGCTCTTAAAGAGTGTCCGGTATCACCTCTTTCTATCAACCCCTCTAATATACAGTTAACGAATGTTGTGAGACTGCCGTTCAGCTTTTCATCGTCATACTCCTCCGTGATTAACATACTTTCTAAAATACCGATTTTTTCCACAGAAGGTGACAGGCTTGAAGCAACCCTCCCCCAACAAGCTGTGCAACACGGTGAGCTCCTATTGGCTCTGTGCGGCGGAGGAAGGACATGTTGCTGGTCTCCCTTTTGTTTCAGCCGGCTTTCTTTTCCAGATGTTGCTCCTCCCTTGGGCTCGGCTTGGCAGGCTGCTCCTCGGCAGACTCTCAGAGCCAAAACCCACAGCTGGTTTCCATCTGAGGGTTCTCTAAAAGGGTCGTAGCAGACAGCCATGATCAGGAGAAAACAGTCTGAGCAGGACTCTGTATACGTATTCTGGTGGACACCACCAGAATACGTATACAGGCGCGACGCTGTGCGAAGGAAAGGGACATCAACCAGAGCTGGGAGTGTCACACAAACCAATACATCCAAACTTTCTATCCGATCCTGTCAACCACTCATAATCGACCTACCTATCGACCTAGTTTTTTACTCTCGACTTTGAGTCTATTTCTTTTATGCAAGATGTAACACATCTTGAAGAAGTTCTGTAGCTGCACACACGTCTGTGTGTGTGTGTGTAAACTGCCCTCCTTGAGAATGTGAATATGTAATAAATAAAGAGGGGCAAACACAGATTTCTCCATGTCTGTGTCTCTGTAGAGGAAACCAAACCAGACAGCTTTTTCCATTCAACTCTGTCTCTATGTTTGGCAAAACCATCTGCCAAGAAAGAATCAGAGAAACCGATTTTAAAATCATTCTCTCCCTTCTGAAAGCCAGTAAATGTAAAACAGAGCAACAAATGTACCTGAATTATAAATTTTTATGAAAGAATAATGTGATAACATTTCTGATTCAACAATGCATTACCATTAACCCCCATCCTATTGGATAGGTATTACCACATTGGATTATGCAAGGTCAAACCCAGAGCAGTTATGGTTAACTGTTTGGGTTAAACACAGCTAGCAGTTTAGGTTAACTGTTCGGGTTAAACAAGCTAGCAGTTCAGGTAAAACACAACTCGTTGTTCCACACATTGTTCAGCTCAGTTCTGGTTTAGTGGAACTGAGGATTCTCAAGCGGTGAGACTGTCTTACATATCTTATACACTATATTTGTTTGCTGGGCCAACCATTTGCATATTCCCATGTTGCAGCACACAGGTCTTCCGGTACATCATCTTATGGACTAGCTGGATGGCTTCGAGATCAGAGACTTATAATTCAGTGTCTATAACGATCCTATCACAACCATCCTTTCCATGATCAATGAACAGGGACAGCCTGTACGATTCACATTTCAGTTTCAATGTTCTAAATGAATTAAAGGCATTACCACTGCAGAGACTGAACAATCTAGGTTCCAACTGATCAAGGCTGAATGACCCATGTGGGCAGACTGGAAGTTTCCAGATAAAACTGCAAGTACGTTCAACCTCTGTGATGCTACCTTCCCCGACTGCCTGACCTGGGTGTGAGGGTATACAGGTTACAGTGTGGTCCTCTAGTAGGAGCGGCGTCTCTCCTGAGCGCCGTCTCTCCTGAGCGCCGTCTCTCCTCAGCGCCGTCTCTCCTGAGCGGCGTCTCTCCTGAGCGGCGTCTCTCCTGAGCGCCGTCTCTCCTGAGCGGCGTCTCTCCTGAGCGACGTCTCTCCTGAGCGGCGTCTCTCCTGAGCGGCGTCTCTCCTGAGCGGCGTCTCTCCTGAGCGTGCCTTGGATGCAGGAGCGTCTGAGGAATGCGTCCTGGCAGGCCACAGTTTTCCCTGTTCAGCTGCCATGTTTCCTTTGAGACTGCAATGCATGTTTTACTATGAATTAGACTGCACGGTCACCTCAGACAGCAGGAGAGAGGGGGTGGCCTAGAAAGAGCTTTGGAGTTCCACTTTTGGACACCTTTTAACACATTTTTCTTTTTTCTGTCTATGTTACGATGTTTTTTTTGTCAGTTTTCTTTATTGATTCATTCTTTTGGGCAGTTCTTAGTTTATCTAAGCTGTGGAGAACTACTGTTACTGAATTCATGCTGTAAAGACAAGAATGATGTAAGAAAGTGCACGAGCACGTGGGTAAAACATGACTGGAGCTCCTCAGTACTCTTCATCCGCATCTGTGCCTCTTCAGGCAGGAGCTGTGTGCACCTGGCAACAACAAACATTTGACTTTTGACCTCAAAACCGAGCCTAGACATCTCTCGGGAATGGGGAGGGGTCTTACTGGTCATCAGTAACAGTACGAAAAAGTTAAACGGCACGACTGCAGTACTGAGCTTGCACTGCCACGGGCAACATTTTCTAGTCTAGCCACATGGCAACAATACTAATCACTACCTGCAAAACCTCAAACCACCCTTCATTGTATAGCAACAACTCTCTGGGAAGCAGAGGGATGCACGTCTGTGGTCTCCACTTTAGACCACAGACGTGGTCTCCTACTCCAGAGCTGGAGAAGGCTCCTGACTAAACAGATCGAATAGAGCAATGCTAGGCATTCTGCTCATCTTCTACAATAACGAAATTTGTTTTCTCTTTCCATAATGACTAATCCTGCATTCTGAGTGTCTATGTCTCACTCACTCTCTGATTAGTTCACAGTACTATTACAGTATGATTACAGTAATAATAGCATTTGAGCAGCAAGTCCCTCCCATGCTTTCTGAGGTCATCATCCAGAGTTTTGTATTCCTCCATCAATCTCAGTTCTAACTCCCCATAATGCCCCTCCCCTCCACCCTCAACGCCCAATGAACTCTCCTCCACCCCCAGAACATTAACATCAGTTTCCCTGCTTCCTCTGTACAGCCAGAAGCTGCTGTTTCTTTAGAAGAGTAAGAGTCCTGAGGTGGACAGTAGAGTACAGACTAGAGGGGGCCCTTTATGTTTATGTTTATTAAGGGTCCCTTTCATACCAGGAATCCCAGCTGGCCTTACATGGACACTAGTCTTCTCCAATGGGCTTGGAATTACAAGTCATTGTCTCATATGTGCAGACAGAATGCTATGTTTTCTTACCAAAGCAGAAAAAAGGGATTAGAAATGGACTGCTTTAAAATGTGTTACAAGGCAAGAAAAGGAAAAAAGATCAGCACATTTCTGATAGAGAGTACTAGAGTCTTGTTTGGTTTAGGTTCTGACTTGACTGAATGCCATTTGAATTTGAGTTCATATCATGGAAAATAGTCCTCCTCCTTGACAACTAGGTGGACACTTGTTTTAGAAGAAGTTATTTGTTTGAGTGTTTAGCACTCATATGGGGAGCGATTGACCAGGAGATGGCAGACTCCTTGTAGGAGGACTGCTCTGCACCTCTGAGGTTCCTCACTTAGTCATCCCCCACATCTCTCTCTCTCTCTCCGGATGGAATGTGAAGTTCACAGACAATCCCAGTCTGAATCACAATTCAAACCTCAAGCATAATTTACATTTGAACTAAATATGGCAACCTGGTGGGCACAAAGAACTGACGAGCCAACTGCTATTATGACAGGCAGTTGTCTTTAAAAGAAAAGTAAAAAAAGTAAGAATGAAACGTTCCCATTTCCCATGAGAGGGGAGGGGGGAAACACGAATGGGCAGAGTCTGGACTGAGTCTGTGGTGGCTCAAATCCGTTCTCCAGCAGCGTGACACTAGTTCTTGAGTCTTCAGCTCCACTCGAAAGAGCGCAGGCTTTTCTCTCCCGGTGGGAGGGCGTGTTTTCTCTGGCTGCTCCTCCGTGTCTCCAGGTCTGGAGAGGAGGGCCCTCGCAGCTTGAGGCTGGAGGCCGCCCGGACATGTTTCACAGAGAAAGCGGCCATGTTGACAGACTGACCCTTTCACACGTGTCCTCGCAGCTTAGACTGGACGGAGGTGTGGTCGTGTCGCTGTATGCTACACTGTCGATATGACCACATTTTGATTCGGTAACTGTGGATTCCGGTATGACTGCAGTCCTTGTGTTGAGTGATCCATGGATTCTCAACATTTACAGGCCAATTATATTACATATATTTCAGCATAAATTAAGTACAGTAGTCCTGTATGAGCTACGGACAGAATACAAGTCATTGTACTGTCCCCCTCTGTGTCTCCTCTAGACAGATGTGGAAGGAAAGTGGATGGGGTGGAAGTTCTTGTTGAACTGTAGCCTGTCTGGGCTCTCAGTGTGTTCTGGCTCATGATTCATCCTTTCCGCACTCAACGTTTGGTCTTCCAGCAGGGTGAACGCTCCCATCTCTTCCTCTGACACGAGACCTATTCTGACTTCACAAATAATGTTTGTACCCTTTTGTCCTCAAGGCAATTTGTGGGGTGATTGTCAACTATTTTAAGAAATACATTACTTGGGAGTGGCAGGTGTATAGCCAAGGCCTACCATGCAACCTATGGTATCCTATGTAATGAGCAATCTTTCACAAGCCTGTTAGTCTCATAGCCCATTTAAAGATCTTTCTAAAACTGACAAAAACTAATTTAGCACACACTAGCCAGATCAGAGTCAGACAATCCAGAGATATCCATATCACCAAAATGAGTTTGCATCGTTGCATGCTTGACTGACGATAGCTCATTGTTCAAATCTAGAACCAGTTGTTAAGCTAAACTGTAGAACATGACAACATATACAAAGGTTCATGCTGCAAAATAGGATGAAGACACTGGCAGCATGCATACATCAGGCTAGTAGCTATGTTCCATAGTGACCTGTCAGTGACAGCTCTCCTCGGGCTGATACAGAATCTCGTGTGGGCTTGAAAAAAGACAAACATTCATGTGCCAAACCACATTGCAGATTGTTGGTTTTGTGACCAAATTATCGAAACAATTACATTCAGGGTTACTGACACATATCTAGTCAATGATAAGGTCAGGTGTTTTGTCTCTTCCTCACACATGCTATCTGTTAGACCTAAAACAGCTGACATGGGATATCAATTTGAACATATACAGTATGTTGACTGTTATTTTGGTTCTGTCTTCTTGATAGACTGGAACGCAGGTGATTTGTGCACCTTGTGCTCATGCTGGCTTCATTTTTATATGAGTTCCGGCATGTATTTTACTGTGGGATAGCTCATATTAATCGTTGATTAATATGTCCTGTGACTACGCAAAACAATCATTTGAATAGTTAAGCAGGTTTGTTGACGTCCCACGCAACAGAGCTAGGCAGAACAAACTCAGCTCCGTGGAGCCAAAGTGATTCCAGATGCTCGCAAAAAATGGAACTCATGAGAGAACAAAAAGATCTTCCCCCCTTTTTCTCTTCTCTGTTTCCACCAACAGACCCTATCTGAGATGTCGTTCCACTCATCTGTGGCTGACACTTCTGTATCGCCTTGGTAGTGGGAGGAATTTTTTCAACATGTCCCACTGCGGTGAACACGTGGATGGTAAAATGACTGTTTGAAACCATGAGATCGAGTTTCATGAAAACGGGATGGAAAAAGTTACAGTAGACGTACTTCTCCGGCAGACAAAAATGCAACAAAAGTCAAGCAGCCTGTCTGGAAAAGGGTGGAACAATCCGAGGACCAGCATTTGTTCTCAAGCTTGCTTTACTGGACCCCCTCCTACACATCCTCTTCATTAACAATCATATGTTCATAGTACTGCATGTACCGTTGAAGACAAAACTATGATTTGAGCAAAGCAGGGATGAACTGCATGCAAAAGATATCATTGTACCAGTGCACATACAGTAACAGCATTACTTCCAATCAAGACATTATCATACGAGTCATATCATATGCAGTTTTTAATTGGGACCTTGAGAAAGTCTGGGTGGGGCGGGGCAGGGTGGGGTGGGGCGTGTTGGGGCGGGGCAGGGCAGGGTGGGGCAGGGCAGGGTGGGGCAGGGCAGGGTGGGGCAGGGCAAGGATGAGTTGGGACTCCTTAGGTATTTGCTTCTTGTCCTCCTAACTGTTCAATGATGTTGGAAGGAGGGCTGAGAGACTCAAAGGAAATGGAAGAACTCGAGTAATGCACAGGGCAAGTACAGACAGGACAAGAATTAGCTGAAGAAAAAAAGAAAAAAATTACACAGAGAGAGAAGAGCTCGGTTTGAGTCAGGCTAATAAAATGTATGCTGCACAGCATTGCTTCTTTGGCTCTCTGGAGTAGATTCCCTAAAATGTGTGAGGCAGATCTAAAACTTAGAGAAGAATCAGTTTACATTCATATGTTCACTTGGTATACACAAGGTTATGTGATCTCTCAATAATCATGCATTGTCACTGGAGTCAAAGTTAATGAAACCGATTACAACAAATGGCTAATGATCACTGTTTTTGGAGAGAGCTTCTCCTGTAGAAATGTTTTGGGAAGAATGCGTCTACTCAATGTCTCAACATGCTGTGTGAGAGGCTGCAGACGAGGAGGACTGCAGGACTGCAGCCTGCTTGAGTTGGACAAAGCCACTTGTAGTGATGAAGTACAGTTTATGCAAAGTGCACTCATACTGCAAACATACTGTTTGGAAATGTATTTTTTACATAATCCAAATCATAATTCAATGGTTCCAGATGCAGTAGAACCAAGCCAGTAAGGTTTAAGAGGAACCGTTTTTACCATGCTTGAAAGGGTTCTTTCAGTAATCTTAGATTTCTATAGGTCTATCTTCTGTGGGTTTATGTCGAAAATGGTCGTTCATAGCAGACCTTTTTTGGCCTGTGAACTAATGGTAGTTATTTGGGCCATATCCATGTTGGAATTGTTAGGGGGCTTTGAAAAGACTGGATTATGGGGATTGTCATTGTCAGATAAGTATACCTATCAAGTCAACTAATGACAAGGCTCCCCAATTGCCAAACGCCTGTTTTTAACACGTTCCAAAATTATTTTGGCTTCCAAATTTGCTGTTGATAGATAAATGGTCCAGTATCCTCCTATAATCGCCAATGGGTATTGTTTACATAGCCAACAACCCTGTCATTCCAAAATGACATACAACACAACTCAACTTTTACGCCCATGAGACACTCATATGCTACCTTAACTGTCAGAGACTGTATGTCTTCATAAAGGATGGTCATGTTGATGGTTGCGGGTTCAGAAAAGTTTTCCTTTCACTGACTTCAAATACATAATGAACTGCTTAGTGGAAGTATTGCAACGTGACTTCCATCGTACATCCAGTTTTTGTCTAATCTAATGTCATCTAATCTTGTATTGTTACCCTTGTATTGTTACAATTTGTTACACTTGCATTGTTATATGATATTCAAAAAGACAGTGGAAAAATCGAAGGAGGGTCAAGGTAATTGTTTACAGTACCATTCAGTTCTGAGCATAAACGTATTTTTTTCAGTCTTATCCATCAGCATTATAACATTCTTCAAGTGAAGGGACTGAAATAACTGAAGGAACTCTCTCTGTGGTATAGCTCCATCCAATCACAGACGAGTAAATGCTGCTCGGAGCGAAAGGAGTTTGAGGGTGTGTGTACTCCAGCACCCCCGTCCTAACTCAAGCTGTGTTAGTGCTCCCTGCCCCTCCCTCTGTGTCACTGCATTTTTTTTGTCTGTAGTTCGAACCGAGGACATCACTTTTTTTTCTATTTGCAATCCAGCCAAGGTTTCTCCCTGTGTTGATGTGGCAGGCCTGGGAAATGATGTGTTGCTGCTCTCGTGTTAAGCAAAGCCCCTGGAAGTAAAAGCCCTCTTCTCTTCCTTGAAGAAGATCCTTACCGAAGCATACAGGACTTGATCGATCCCATCAACAGTTTTATAGGACATTGTATCTTTGTAGTACTAACCCATAAAATAGGTCCCCATTGGCCTTTCAGTAGATGACATGGATGACAGTAGATGCAAGGGATGACTAAGTCTGAAATCAAAGTCAAGGTGGGGTTTCAGATTCAATATGTCATCAACCCCAGACAAGTATAATAATCAGGACACAGTACATCTTTTTCTGGTTTATTCAGGAGACAGGTATAATCTTTATACACACACACACACACACATACCAGTGCACACACACATACACACATACACACACACACACACACATAATGCTGTGTTGGTGGGCTAGAGGAGGAGCTCCATTGTATGTTTCCATTAGGTGATGTGGAGGAAACTGAATCCAGCTGAACACCACTGAGCATGGAGACCCTGCTCATCTAAATATGGGCATCCACCCATAGCCAATCAGAGCACTAGAATGACCTGGCCCGGCCCACTAGTGTCTGCCCTCTACCTTTCCATTTTTTTTTATCTAGTTGAACATGTGACGTGGAAATCTCAAAAGCTGTCAATTCTCTGTAAAGGTTTTTCTTCTTTGTGGGTTTTTGGCTCAGTCGTCTGCCTGTATATCTCTTCTTCTGCTCTCCCCTTCTGTGTATCTGCCCTGGTATTTCCTCTGGGGAACTCAGCACTGATCTCTGTGTTCCAGCTGAACGACTGAGGCTGTTGGTCGGTCGCATGTTAAAGGATGTTTGCAGTTCGCTGTTATGTCTGGTGGAGGGACCCTGTTCTGCATCTACACTCCCAGATATGATTGCTAACGACTTGTCCTAATGCCACACCTCGCGGTATTTTGGCATGATCATGATTTAACGCTTTAAAGATTTAAAAACTGATGCTCTACACCCCCAAATCCGAAGACAAAGCATTCGATTTAACCTCAGACTTTCCGTGGTCACGGGTGACATAATGTCTGCCGGTCAAACGGAAAATGGCGACGGAAACAGATGTTGAGCACCACATACCTTTCTGTTTGTGGGGGGTTGGGGAGGTCGGATGGGTTAGTTAGGGGGGTACAAGGTCAGGATAGATTCTCCTTGTCAGCTTGATGTTTGGACTTTCTTCCCCCCATTGTGAGTGACTGGGAGGAACTGTGCTTCGGTTACTCACCCATAGAAGGCGTTTCAACTTGCTGTAGCATTTGCAGACAGTGGAGCTTTGATGTGAAACCTAAAAAAGGCCTCTCCCTCCTTCTCCGTGAGCACGGCCTCTGTCCATGTCCTTTCCTCACACCATGAACAACACATTTGGGAGGATTCTAGATCCTTCTAGATCAGGACACCTCACCTCTCAAGCGGAATATGTCATCCCTTCATGAAGCACTGAAGAACATTATCAGCAGCTCTGCATGGCATTGAGGATCCAGTCCATGTCAGCATGCTGTGAAAAGTAATTGCCTGTAAGGTTTTGCTCTCCTTTTTGAAGGTGTTTTACAGGGGGTCCCCCCAGGTGTGGAAAGTGGTAGGGGGCTAGGTTTACAGATACCTGTTTTCACTGACAGGCACAAGTTTACTTCTATACTTTCGAGCCATAAAAATCCCCCACCCAATCACAGGTAGCCCTTTACCTGCCACATGCTTCCTATTAGGTTGCTGGAAACAGGAGCAACTTTATGGATGCCTCTCCCCAGGGAGTCAAGAACTAGCTGGGATCTCCTGAGTAACCTGAAAACGTCTAATAGCGATAATCAGCACCTGTCACATAAGCTGTGTGTTTCAGAACACACAGTAGCCCAGTTATGCAAGAGACCAAACATGACTTTGGTAAAAAGGGGCCGTTGTCATGTTAAATGTTGTTCAGATTGTACGTTTATTACACTACTGCAATGCCTACTGGTGGTGAACGCAAGCATAGATATGTCTCGTGAAAGCCATGGCACCATTGCTTTGCCCAGCTCAACAAGGCGGGGAACTGGTTTATATGTATTTGTTGCAAACCGCTCATCCAAATTCACACTTGAGACTGCATGTCCTTGGGTCCTGAGTAATATACCTGCCTGGATTTCAACTTCATACAATACAAGGTACGCAAGATAATCGAGCCACAGACACACACAGAGACCTGCCTTATAATTAGATGAAAAAATACAGTAGACTTGACAGATCTGCTCCACCCACTGCAGTCATTCTCCTGTGAAGAGTTTATTTAATCCAACATGGTCAGTGACACGTCCGCATGGAGGAAACATTTCCAGCACCTTGGTTCACCCTCTTAACCTGATTCCCAGAATGACTCTGTGTATTTACAACACATCCCTCACTTTTGACATTGAATTCTCATTTTCCACTACCATCATGGCTACTTGGTCTAAACTAAGGCCTTTGAGCACCTCAGCTACTTAAAATACAATCTGCAGCAATGACCACAAACTGGGTCCTGGCTTCTTATCAAAGCAGTAAAGGACCCTGGGCTATTGTAAAACACACAGGGGGCCAAACACACCTCGATAAAACACCCCTTGATCTTCTGAGATAGAAAATGAAGCAGGCAGTAAAAAGGACTGCCGTAATGGAGGACCTGCTACTGTGAGGACCCCGGTATATGAATCTCAATTTACGCTTGTTAACATTTGAATAGACATTCCCTTTGACTCAGGAAAACAGGACCTGGTCTTTGATCCTGTGTTATGAAGTTCATAAAGCCAGAGGATGGTGTTGTCATTATGAAATGTAACTATCCCTTTGGGATGGAATGCTAAAGAACAATGCAAATCAGGAATTGCACTTTAAAAATAAAAAAAGACTAGACACACTGTAATCAACAGTTTTACTTTGCTTTCATGGTAAGGTGTCTTAGCGGTACAGGCAGGACACATTTCAGGCCCCATAGTAGTTGGCTGAGGTGATCAGAGAAGATGTCCTCTCAGATTGCAGTACTGCAGTCCAACAGCCATCTGGTTCCGCCATTTTTCAGAGTTCAGTCAATGAACTGATCTTACAAGACAGGGACTGCGAAAGACATTAGGCAGACAGCGAAAGAGCAAGAGAGAGAGAGAGAGAGGTGTGTGAAACCGGAGCACATGCAAAGGTTTGACTCTGAGTAAGGATTTCCTTGGCTGTCCAAACTAAGACAGTCTGTCTACCTTTTGGCATTGTAGAAGGCAAAGTAGCTGCTCTTAATTCAGTCAATGTTTGTAACCCGTTCAGGTCATTGGGAGACCAGAAGCATATCTCAAAAGACTTTCCTCAGACCCTTGTCTGGTCTGTAACTCTTTGGGACTCATTAAGTGACCTCTGAAGTATCAAATGCATTTAGGGTCAGGGTTAGGCATAGGGTTAAAATGTGTGTCTGTAAGATATAAATATATATATACTGTATATATACTATTTAATTTGAATTCTTATGCTTAATTCAAAAGAAGTTTAGCACCTTTTACAAAATGGCTGTTGGTTAAGTAAGAGGAAGATTGCACCTCCCACAATTTCCACCCTAACTGTGTCAGCCAACCCTCTGTTCAAACACTGGCCAGATCAGACAGGGGGGTGAGGCAGGAAGGGAGACAGGCAGGGAGGGAGGGAGGGAGGGAGGGAAGGAGGGAAGGAGGGAGGGAGGGAGAGAGAAGGAGAGAGAGAGAGGAGAGAGAGAGAGAGAGAGAGAGAGAGAGAGAGAGAGAGAGAGAGAGAGAGAGAGAGAGAGAGCCATATCCACATCTCAGCCTTTCTCTCCCATCTCTACCTGGCAGAGAACCAGGAATAATACCAGACAGAAGAAAAGACATCCAATGCTACAATCTGTGTGGGGTCAAACAAAACCAGTTCCTTTTTAGTAGTCACAGCCTTTCATTAGAGATGTATTTTAAGAATGTTTATTGAGCTTGCGCTATGCTGAGTCAGAAGACTTGAGTCAATGATTACTTGGAGGCAAAAATTACTCCATTTCCTATCCCATCTACCAATCTATATTAATAATGAATCCATGGTGACTTAAAAGTGAAATGGCATTTAGTGACAAAGAGCACACATAATTTTTTAAAAGCTAGTACACAATGAGCCTGTAGAATCTGGATGAGGATGGATGTGGGAGTCAGTTGGCTGAGCGGTGAGGGAATCGGGCTAGTAATCCGAAGGTTGCCAGTTCGATTCCCGGTCATGCCAACTGACGTTGTGTCCTTGGGCAAGGCACCTTACCCTACTTTCCTCGGGGGAATGTCCCCGTACTTACTGTAAGTCGCTCTGGATAAGAGCGTCTGCTAAAAATGACTAAATGTAAATGTTGACAGGCGCCTGACTTATATAGACTGCAGTCTCCCCAACTGTCCAGTCAACATAAACAAAGCGGTAAAGATGTGAACGAATTATTGTCAACCACCTTTCAACCGGTGTCTTGCCATCCAGTATCCAGTTAGCACCCAGTAGCTTATAAAAATAAAGGAAGACTGTCTCGGGAACGTGTGCAGGGAAACGACGCCTATTCTGTCTTTATGGGGCATTCATAGCAGCAGTTAACTGGTGAATTATAGGACGCCAGCGAGGCACTGTTCACATTCCACTGGGCAAAGGGAACAGAGAGTCACGTATAGAAATGTATCACTTGTTTGGTTCACCTGGTTTTGCTGCCATCCAGGTGTAAGTGTGTACATGCATGTATAAGTGTGTTTCTTTGCAGGTGGATCGACCCTGAGCAGGTATTACCGTTCCCTTTTAATAACAGCACATGAAGAAAGGCCTATGTATTTACTGTCACTAATGGTAAATTATCGGATTTAGTATCACCCATTTTCAAATGTTGCTGTTGAAAGTGCTTTCGAAGAGATTCAATCTTAACCCTTTCACTGGATTCTGCAGGCTCGGGCCACGAATAAGGAACCACAAAGGCACTGTGGTACAAACTAGTGCTCTGGGGTACAAGATAAGGCTTGGGTATAACACTTGCAAAAGGACCATCGTTTGTTATCTTGACCACGTAATGAATCCAGAGGTCGATGATACCATTTCATAGTACCAAAGCACACTCAGCCTCTGCAACTGTACTGCAACTGTCACTCATCTTATCAAAATAAAATATCCAATAATACAATTTGCTGAATCTGTGGTGATAGTTAGGGCTGTATATAAACCATATATACAAATATAAATGTTCACAATGGAACACCAGTGTTTAATCACCATGCCTGCACTAGGTCCGTTTGAAGAAGTACAGGCATGTCAATACGATTTATGCTGATTTTTGGGATCCAAAGCATTGATTTAAAGCAATGTGCATTGAGATGTATGGTTTTCAGATGACATGGTGACTATGCACCAGTCTGATGCCATGATCACCTCCCACCACTTGATTTAACTCTCCAACAGCAGTAGAGGTCAGCTGGTGAATCTTGGGCAGCGTTTTTTTAATATTGAACTGAGTTCAGTGAAATAATGACGGAAAAATAACCTCAAGACATCCTATTCCCACAGTATCAGCTGAATGCATCCATAATCATATTTCCGTCAAAGCTTTTGTCAAGAAAGATGGAGGACAAAGAATAGATGGCCCAATACCTCCGCCAACATCTGAAAGCTGTTAGCGCAACGTTTCCAGGGTGACACAGGAGACAAGCATAAATCTTGCTCCTCCCCCACCTCTCTACCTCTCTGCATTAGAACATGTGGCTGGCACAAGTTGAAAACGAAAAAGAGCTAACAATTCTCACAGACATTCTATGACCATATCAACCTGGGGAGCTGTAATGGGGATGGGGCAACTGACTAGGGTGCTGCAGTGATGAAAAGGGCATAGCGCAACTGACCCGGGTGGAGCAGTGAGCAGAAGAGCATTGGGTAACTGACCAGGTCAGAGAGGGAGAGACAGAGAGAGAGAGAGAGAGAGAGAGAGAGAGAGAGAGAGAGAGAGAGAGAGAGAGAGAGAGAGAGAGAGAGAGAGAGAGAGAGAGAGAGAGAGAGAGAGAGAGAGAGAGAGAGAGAGAGAGAGAGGAGAACAGGGGGGGGAGACAACGAGAGAGAGGAGAGAGACACACACAGATAAAATTGGAGAGAGAGAGAGACAGACAGAGACATCAAATCACAAGAGCATGTAACGTGGCAAAGTGACGAATATCCACCCCAACAAAACAAAAGAGAGATGGGGAGGGAGAGAGAGAGGGAGGGAGGGAAGGAAGGAGGAAGAAAGTGAACGACTGCGGCTGTCTAAATGGCAGAAGGCATATTCTCTCCCTCCACTAAACAGTGGGTTAAGAGAACGTTTGCCTGAGTTGAATGTTAGGGGAGGGAGAATAGACCGCACTGCATTCTTTTCAGTTGAGGTCACTTTCTTCCCTACCACTCTGAACTACTCAGCGAGCCATGAGCCTGGACTACAAAATGTAGATCTCCTGCACGTACTATGACGAGTGCTGCTGTTCTCTCAACAACCCACCCACCCTCCCACCGCCACCAGCGCTGCTCTCTCTACAACCCACCCTCCCACCTCTACCAGCGCTGCTCTCTCTACAACCCACTCTCCCACCTCTACCAGTGCAATTCTGTCTACAGCCCAGCCATCCATATGTTTACTCATGATACAAACAACATGTATAAAAACAATACATTTATACTATGGTGAAATGTGTTAAACAGTCTCTACATTATTGGAAAGCAGAAGTATTGTTTTTAGACCGATGAACAAAGCACACAAGCAGTGTTTGAAGTGAACACATCCAGATAGATCCTCAGTGAGATCACTAGATCAGCCCCACTTCCTGACTGGTCAATCCTAGTTACTAACTCCAAGTTAAGGGGCAGGCTTTCATCAATCACTGCCACACGCTGCCAAATCTGCAACCTTCCATGCAGGGAGGTAAAACAACATGGACAGGAAGTGGAAAAAGACATTCGGTCTGTGGAGATGTAGCTGTGGCCATGTGGTACACTGTCAAATACAAATGTATTTTACCACACTGTCCAATACTGAGGATGTGCAGATAAGCACGCATTGCATTGCAATGCACAATGGCATTAACTGTTGCTATTTGAAATGGACTATTCATGCAGGCTTCTATTACAGAATTAGCATAAAGACAGGATATATATAGGACATGGTGCAAGTTTAAAGGAGAAAGAGCGACACACCTAGACACAAATTAAGGGAGACAGACATACAGAGACAGAGGGGGTTGGGGAGACAGAAATTAGTGTAATTTTGTGTGTGTGTCTTCATATTTATGTGTGTGTTATCGTGTCAAGACTTCCCTCTGGCTGGCTCAGGTAAGTTCGCTCTTTCAGTGGTGTAAAAAATACAAGGACAGCAGTGTGTGTGTCTGTGTGTGTCTGCATGGTCAATGTGTGCCAAGTAGAATGATGGACTTACCTGCTTCTCTGTTGTCTGGAGAGTTCCTTGGAAACCAGATAGGGAGAGCAAATCTTACAAGGTTCTGTTTGCCAAGTGCTGTGATAACATGGGAGGGCTTGATATTCCAATCTGAGAGCGTAAAGTTGGAAAATGTTGTTTTATTTAGTACATGCCTTGTGCTGTGATAGAGCAACATCTTTATGTAGCTTTCTCCGTAGAAGGACATGCATTACAGTCACCAAGGATGTGCAATACTTAAATCTGAGATTTTATTTGTATTTTGAGTCTGAAGTCTTAAGCTCATTTATAATATACACAGGCACACATGCACAAACAGTACACACATACTTTCTGAGTATATTTTAGTCTGTACATAGTACTAGTATTTCCACTTATTGACAATAAAAATGATCAGATTATGATTTGTTTGAAACAACTACTGTATGTCTAACAGAGAGAGAGACAATGTGGAAAGAGAGCACAGTCTCGTTTTTTTTTGTTGAGAGGCCAAGGGGAGAACGTGAGTCATCTCCAAGATGGCCAGATTTTCCTCCCAGGGTTCCATTCCAAGCTGCCTCAAATTTAGGTCTCCCTCCTCCCTGTCTCCCCCACAACTTTCATTCTCTCTCCATCCTTCTCTTTCGCCATTTTGCTTTCTCTGTATCTCTTTCTCTGTATCTCTTTCTCTCTCTGTCTGTGAGCATCTTTGCAGACACTCCACAGTATTTATGGGAGCAGTTTGTCGTGCGGCCTGGGTAACTACCTTTCCAGACAGGTCTGAGCTCATTTCCCCCACTCAGTTCCACATATGCTGGTCACTGGGGCTGAGACCTGACACGGTTTTCCCCTTCTAAGGTACGATGTTCCCCCATAATATTTCACATTTTTAGCAGGGTGACAATGGGTCATTACACTTTTTAGCAAGATGATTTGGTGTGAACTGAACACTCAAAATGTTGAATGTTTTGTTTAGTATTTTGTGAACAGATTGGTACAGAATAAAAGCAAGCCTTCATTGAAGTGTTTTGACCAGCACAACTTTTTCACTTTCAGCTAATGTATCCAAAAGATGTTTTACTGACCAACCAACAGGATCAATAAGAATGATTTGGAGGATATGAGAGGGAAAGTAAGAGATGGAAGGACTTGAAATGAACAGCATCTCAAAACATGGAGGTTCACTTTTCCAGATGTTTCTTGAGGCAGCAGCCTCCATGGAAAGTCTGCCAGGGAGACTGGAAATTCTGTTGAAAGTAGAGCAGACTGAAACTTCCTATGGGCTGTTTTTAAAATCTATAAAACACTTTTCCTTGTACAAACAGATTTTTCTATACACAGTTAACAATACTGAATTCACAAGAGCAAAACTTGAAGGACACTTCTAAGTCGGCCATATTGGCAAGTTCAGAACATAAGATTTCAATTTTAGCGGGAGCAGTGAGCATATCATTCCTTTTTTAATCGTCTCCTGCTTTTATCCCTCTAAATATCTTCCTCCCTTCGTTCGCCAACACGATGGTGTCCAGGTGGCTAAGAAAGAAGACTGTGATGAGTTGGTGTTCTGTCGAGGTTCTAACATGCAGAAACAGTGAGATGGTGGGAGCTCTCAGGCTTTTTCAAACAGCCACCCACCATCCTGGAGTGTTATCCCACCTGTCCAGTTGTCATCGGTTTGCCACTCTTGATGCTGAGCATTTGCTTTGTGATAAACCTTAGTGTCGTTTACGTCAGTATATTTGGGAACAGAAAAACACATTTCTGTCTAACTTGCACACGGCCTCATGTTCCACCTGAACGGTTTAATCATAGAAACATTAACGTGACCAGGAGGGCTTTAAACAGATGTGCAAAGTAGCATATGCTGCACGTTATAAAGCAGCTCCCAGTCTGGTATGCGGCCTCTCTCTCCTCCCTCTCTCTTTCTCTTTCTCTCTCTCTCTCTCTCTCTCTCTCTCTCTCTCTCTCTCTCTCTCTCTCTCTCTCTCTCTCTCTCTCTCTCTCTCTCTCTCTCTCTCTCTCTCTCTCTCCCTGTGTACAGTTGTGTCATGCCTGCCAGCAGCCTTGCACATTATCTGAAGTCAGGGAAGAATTCAGTCATATTTTCCATTCACTTTGTGTGTCTGACTGTGGATGTCTGCTTCGGGGGGGTGGGGTGAGGGGGAGGAGAAGGGGCCCAGGTCTCCAGAGAGAGTCAAAAGGAGGAAAGAAAACGAGGCCTGCATAGGGATGTTGGCTTTAGCACCAATTTACGTTCAGACAAAGTGAACTGAACTACTGAACTAGAAGAGTAAAGAAGCAAAGGAAGGGTTGCGACAGCTTTTTTACCGTTTATTAAATTTCTGTTCCATCGTGTTCAAGAGACAACGTCCCCTCATCTGGAAATGATGCTCGTAAACTATCTTAAAGGCTCAAGAGGTAGATGTAGACCCGTGCCTTTAGGGCTGTGTTCCTTGCTGTGTCATCCAAGAAGGAGGTACTTTGTGGAGGGGAGGAGTTTATGAGGGTCCTCTGCGTTCTCTCACGCCCTGAGACACTGCCCAGGGGGGGAGGGGCTTACAAACAGATGGAAGACTTCAAGTTTATGTGTTTTTCACTTCCCTTTTAAGCATCAACTGCTCAAGAAAAGTACGATTTATATCAATATGAGATGTGAGACTTGTGATGGAACTGAAATAAACAGCTTCATAAAAGCCATAGCATTCAACAGATTTGTTTTGTGTATTGATTTCAGCAATCTCGGAATCTAACAAGTAATTCTTCCCCCATGATCCCACAACCAAAGTGACTCGTGGATGAATACGTAGTCTATTGTAGTCCAATGGATAGAAACAAACAGAAGACAAACCACAGACTGGGTTTGTCCACAGCTGCCCTCTGTATACAGTAAGATACAGTTTCAGTCCTACATTCCATCCCTAACCAGGCCGAAAACTACTGCCCAAAATGCAAATGACTGGTGTATAGTGGAGACAGTGGTGCTCATCTAGGAAGCACCAGGCCTTAGCCTACAGACAAAAGCAAAGCCATGCCATTATGAGATGATTGTAGCTCACAGGACTCACTCGCTAGACAAGCTAGCCAGCTACTAGGCTTTGGAGCCATCCACCCTGTAATCGGGCTTTCCTAAACGCTCTGGAGAAGCCCCTCCCTCCTTCAGATTTTATACTGCAGCTTTGAACAAACTCTGGAGGTCTGGGGCTGGGCCTGCAGATGGTTGGTGTAAACACACTGCCGGTGTTGAAACATTACTTATCTGTCTGGCTTTGTGCGTGAGGGACAGACCAGACCAGGAGCAAGCAGTGTGTGCAGTAGCTTGTCTTCCTAGCTGCAAGAGTGCTCAGGTAAAGACATTTTTAGAGTTACAGTGGCTTCGTAAAGTTGATCGATCAAGCCTTTATGAGAGAGTAGCTAGACGCAAACCGATCCTGAGTAAAAGGCATGTAACAGCCCGCTTGGAGTTTGCCAAATGGCATCTAAAGGACTCGGAGAGCATGGGGGAAAAGATGATCTAAACATCTTTGTGCAGAACTCCAAGCGATATGTCTGGCGAACACCTGGCCCTTCTCATCTGTTGGCTAATACCATCAGTATTGTGAAGCACAGTGCTGGCAGCATCATGTTATGGGGGTACATCTCAGTGGCAGGGACATCTCTGAGATGGTAACAAACAATAAACTAATATAGGCCGCAAACAATAGAAAGATCTGTTTTGATTGGATGGAAACCATGAATTGGACCCATGAGCGTTCTCCTAATGTATGTTTATGACTCAACAAGAATCTTTGATCAATGTCGAATGGTGCCGAATGCAATTGATCATAGCTGGCAAAATAGTGGGGTGCCATGGATAAAATAACTGTCCGTTTTGGTTCTAAGTGTTCACTTCTTTGCCCCATTGCTGTTTAATATGCAATCTCAAAGAATGTATGTCTGCTATGTATCAAACCATGTTTGTATAAAGTTTATCTCCTCAAAGACTGGCATGGAGTTAAGAAGTTACGGGGTTTCTGGAATCACTCAGTTTGTGTAAGGTTTAATCTAAAATAAGTGATATCAGGAAAGTAGTACTCGCATTGGGTGTTTTACTTTTTACTCAAACGACAGAGTGGCAGCTAGGAACCCATGTAATCCTTGAGTTACTCATTAGAATAACATGTCTTGATAACAGACAAAATACAGTTACAATTTCCAACTACTCTTGTCCTGAACTGAACTGGCCCCTTCCTAACCTATCATTTGTCTAGGGCAGTTAAGATTGCAATAGGTGAGTATATATTTTTTGGAATAGCATATACAAGATACACAGTCTCCCACAAACGTAACACTCTTATCCGCTACAGTGATACCTGAATGTTGCCAATAATTTCTAGATTCATGGCCACATGATCCCTCTCTTGGAGAAGGGAGACATTAGTCGAATCTATCTTTCGTTTGGCCAAATTCTTTGTCTTATGTAGAGCAGTGGCCTTACATTGATAGATAGTATTAAAGAGCTCTTGGCAAAAGGCTAAGCTTTGAAACAAGCCTAGAATATGCTCAAACCCTTACAAGTAGAAACACGTGCACCTGGCCATATGCTGTCCATCGCTCAGAGGCTTGCTGGTGAATGCACAGGTTATGTTACCTCCAAAGCTGTCTGTGCTATAATAATCCACTGTGTAATCAGTTGGCCTGTCTTGACACTCCCTAAGTTATATGACTGAATTTGACTAAATGAATAGTTTATTTTGATGCTCAGAATTATCGAGATGATTTTTCACAACCCCTCCATGACTTTTCTCCTATCAGAATAATTTTCCTTTCCTACTCACGTTTGAAATTGACAGATTCTCTTTTCCCTTTCCAAGACTGCTTTTCGTATACATAGGGTCCACCAAACAGACAGGTTGCTTCCGTTCATGGCTTCTGGGTTATTAGGTTTCATTGAGGAAAACAGTCCCACCATGCTCATTAACAGGTAGAAAGATATGCAGGGGCAGTTAAGAAGCTTCTCTCTCTGTTAGGTGTCCCCTTCATTCTCTACCTTCGTAGGGCAATGGCAATGTTGCATTCTGACAAGGTTCTCCAGCAATTCTTTGCTAATTGTCCTCTTGTTCTCCTATTTATTAGAGTTTGATACAAATGATGCGTTAAACATCTTTAATGGTTTTTGCTGTACATATCTTTTTCATCAATATGTTAAATGGGAGTTAAAAAAAGTTACATTCAAACAAGGATACCAACAACATGGAGGCATGAACTTATTTGAGATACCTGTCCTTGGCTGCACGAACGGACATAAACGCAGCTGAAACTAATTTCTTCCTCCTTTCTCCAGAGTGCTTCCACCCAAACCACCAGACTGAACTCTCAGGGAATAGCCCCGTAAATACAGATTACAGTGACTGCAGCCCAACAAAAACACCAGAAAATGACCATTTCTATTTAAACTCCATCCGTCTAGCGTCTAACTAATTTCACTCATGGAAACGTAGTAGGAATGTTCCAGAACCATATGAAAGACAAGTGAACCATGATGCAAACTTAGTGATTTTAATTTCCCAGAATGCACCACCCCAATGAAAAACAGTGGGGGTACAACGATCCTCCATCTGATCGAACACCTTGAATGGTGCACATGGATGAAAATAGATGGTGCTAACAACTGGTGTAAATACAGCTTTGAAACAATAACGCTGTTCAACATAACACACAAACGCACTCTATTTTCCCTAATATTCCTCATATTAGTTTATGAGGAATACCAATCTCTTAAAACAATCATAACATTCATCACTCAGCCATATATATATATTATTACATGAGAATATGTGCTAAGGATTTCATAAATCAAGCAACACCACCACGCAGCACCCTTGGGGTATGAACAATGGACAACATGTATAGAACTCTGTAAAGAGAGGTTGACAGCTGCCTGTCTCTGACAAACAGGTGTCGAAACAGTCCTGTACTTTCATGAAAGCGTGAACAGATGCTTAAAAAATACCTGCTAAGTGTTGCAAAACAGTAACCCCTATGTTTTACTGTACTGGGAGGAAAAAACACTTTCCTTTCTGGGGTGGGCCACATCATCAACTTGACAGAATCCCTTGCTGCCTGTACAGATGGAAGACCATTTCAAGACATTAAGGTGACAGTGCCCGTGATGCCCGTGCCCGAGATGTAGCCAGTGATTAACATGTTGGTTAGTTGATTTGGTTTTTGCATAGAGTGCCTGTGATGCACCTGTAATTTTTTTGACATCAATTTTTCATGAATGCAAACAGCTCATCAAACAATGACACAAGTGGCACTGACACCCAAAAGACACACAGACAGACAGAAAGAGATTCACAGAATTATAGATAGATCATATTGCCATTGGAGAGACAGATTGGTCACCTAAGGATACTGCAAAGTTAGTAATGTAAGGTAAGACTGAACATTGTGGTGTTGCAATGGCCACTATGTTTTAGGACTTTCATTCTGCTAGAAGCAGGTTGGCCAGGCCCAATAGCAGTCCCAACCAATGAGAAACCTTTAATGTACTGATGACACTTTTACCTGCCAACAGAATGAGCCCATTAAATGATAGGTTATAAAATAAGTTGTTTATTATCATATGTTTAGCCTTTCAGCAACCTAATCTCTTAAACATCCCTTAAACTAAACTGATAAAATCTCTTCTGTTACAACAACATTCACTCAATAGGAAGGTGCTTCCTTGCTTAATATTACAGAGTATAAAGTAATGAAGATTATACATGAATTCTTTGCGCTTCTTTCGGTGAGTAAACCAAAGACACGTAGTGAGAAGACTGTATGAGAGTAGAAATGGAGGGGGTCAATCCGGGCCATGGTTCTCAAAGATGCAACGTGTCCACAGTGCAACGAGAGTGCTTTGTGATACTGCCAAATTTTCTTCTCTTTTCTTTCTTTCTCTCTCTCTCTCTCCCTTTCTCTTTCTTTCTCTGGTTATGTCCCTCCCTCCCTCTCTTTCTTTCTTTCTTTCTTTCTTTTTCCCTCTCTCTCTTTCTTTCTAACACGCTATCCCTGATTTGCAGAGATGCTTCTACGTGTACATTGCAGATGATTATATTTGTGACAAAGTTACCGAAAAACAAAGAGTGGATCTCAATGAATGAATCATTTTGATCAAAATAACTTTAAAAATGAACATGAATTGAATTTGAATACCACTTTCGTTATACTGCAGGCCCAAATGATAGTGTATAAAAAACATGAAGGAAAACAACAGCCTCCACTCATTGAATGAACATGCAACTTAACACAGGTGCTACGTAATTGTGCATTGCAATATGTAACTGGGTTGTGTTTTAGTAGTTTCTCAAACTGGAAACACAAAATATAGACACATTCTTTTCTGAAATACAATGAGACACAAAACACGACAAGACAGCCAATTACATTTGAGCCCACCACACAATGCATCAGTTTTGAGTGACATCTCCAGGCCTAAATGTAAGCTCAGTTTAATTGTTGAGTTTCTAGAACATTTCAATACATTTCTATCAATGCTTGGTTCTATGTAAACAACATGTCCAACAAACTGAAAACATGAAACTGTCAACACACAACTCTGTTACTATTCCAAACCCAGATATGTGCAACTTATTCTGAAATGGAAAGAGTCATCCAACAAGCAAATACAAAGTGGTACACGTGGTAAATCTTTACAAGTTGCTCCAACTTCAATGATAAACCATTTAGCCTTTTTTTAGTCTTGATAAAAAACGTTGAATTGAGAAAATAATCACTTAAAATGCATGTCAAGTCATCCGAAAAAAGCTCAAAAAACTATCTATGTTTGCACATCAACATTTTAACCAAAAAGTTAACTTGTTTGACACTTTAAGGCGGCCCCTTCGAGACTGAAGGAGGGACTCAGAGACTTGTACATGCAGAAGTTGAGCGCACAGGCCCTCCCCAAAACGTTGGCATATAAAAGCCAGACTAACTCATTTGTTTAGGCAGTAGGGAGTTTCTGCTAGGGTCTGGATTGGAGTAACAAAGACCGGGCCCTAACTTGTATGATTGGTGTCTGAGGAAAAAAAGGATTCCCCTTGCCTCAAAGAGTCTACATGTCTAATATTTAGACATGTTCAGCTTTGTGGATATTCGGTTAGCGCTGTTGCTCAGCGCAACAGTGCTTTTGGCAAGAGGTCAAGGCGAGGATGACAGTAAGTATGACTTTCAAACATTGTTCTGAATTTATGGAACAGAGACACTCTCAAGAACTGGACATCGCTCAAGGATGCTTTGCACTTCGTGTATTGTGTTCTGAGGATTATCAGATGGCTGCTCTGTGCGACACCTGACTCCAAATAGTAGGCACACTTGACAAAGCATTGCAATCGGAAACTATGATACTTTTTATATTAGAAATGTCTATAACTATTGTGGATTAATCTGCAAACATGATTGAGCGTCTAAATGGCTTCCAGATACATGTTGAGTCAGTGCATCCCCTGTTAACGCGCATTTGTATTCCCTCGGGCAAGGGAAATTGTGGCATCTGTAAACTTCGTTGCACGAGGAGATAACATGATGGCACAATTATATGGAGTAGAGAATAAGGATACAAACCACAAGAAAGAAAATATATTTTTTGAAATTGTATTGAGAATGTTTTAAAGTAAAGATAACAAAAATGTATGGATCCTTATGAGTTTCGGACAAATCTGCCCTGAGTGCGGTCTACCATAATTCAGAATGACGTAGTCCGAGAATAAATTATAGCCAAATCTTGATCAGGCACAGTACGATCTATAATGATGGATAAGTACTTATTTTATTGTTCATCGGATTAGTATATTTTCACTACATTGGCTTTAACTATATCAGAACAGAATAAACATTTTTTCTTACAAAACGGTTTTACTCGGACGTCGACGAGTGGAAGTCTAGACATCAATTAATCACAGTACATACAGCATAAGGATCTGACAACTTTGACGAGTTTTGAGCGCCTCCATGTGGCCTTTTAGTGTAACAGCAGTGCCCTACCCAGCTCCACCCTATATATATATTTTTTTTGCAATGCATCTTAAGCATACATGTTCATGCAATACTAAACTTCAGGTTCGCAAATTTAAGCAATATTTAGCACTGTTAAATATACACACGTGTGTTTTTTTTCATGCTTCAGGCCAGGCCTCAAACATTTTGCCACGCTAGGCCTGGGCCTACATATCTCCATATTTTGTATTTATTTTGAACTCTAATATTTAACAACTCTTGCTGAACCCTCAAAAACATGCGTATAGGCCTATTTTATCTTATTAAATTATCTAGGCTATAACTGACCACAGTTCTTAGGCTGTCGTTAAAGAACCAGTAGCCTATAGGCCTAGACTGAACAATAAACCTTTAAAAAAATCTATTGGCCTACTGGCATTCAGGCTTGACCTGGCCTTTAGGTCTGTTTATTTTGTATAGCAGCATATTGGGCCAATTGCCTTTTGGAGCCAACAACCTAATCCTTATGTTTAAACGATAAAACATTTTTACAGTTTGTTTTCACTTACAACAATGTCCTTCTTCACAGGCGCATACGGCAGTTGCACGTTGGAGGGCCAGTTGTACAACGATAAGGATGTATGGAAACCTGAGCCATGTCAAATCTGCGTGTGCGACAGCGGAACTGTTATGTGCGACGAAGTGATTTGCGAGGATACAACTGACTGCGCCAATCCAGAAATTCCCGATGGGGAATGCTGCCCTATTTGCCCCGACGACTCAAACGGTAGCCTTGCTTGATGTCCTCCTAAATGTGTTTTGGTAGCATGCTGGTGCCCTCTAGTGGCACCAGTGAGGGTAAGAGTGTAATCAGACAGGAGGGGTCAACACCAGTAGAGAGGAGTTCTAATCCAGACCTACAGGTCAAGGACACACCGCTTGAGGAAAGAATCGCCTTGGATACACTTCTGCCATTCTTTTTGTATCCCTTGATTGGATTTAATCTTTATATTGATTAAGTGTGAATATTCATATTAACGAAAGACTGCAATACCCCATGAAACATTTACCTTAGGCCTGCCAACCGTAGGACATCCTTCAAAACTCTTACCAACCATGGGACTACCTACTATAAGCCAATCAACCATAGGATTATCTAGCACTGGACTACCTTCCATTCCTAACCATAAATACCATTTGACTACACTAACTACCTCAGGCCTACCTGCCAGAGGACTCCTTAATACTGAAATAAATACCATAAGACTACTTACCATAGCACTACCTACCATAGTACTGCCTACCATAGTACTGCCTACCATAGCTCTGCCTACCTACCATAAGACTTCTTACCTACCATAGCACTGCCAATCTACCATAAGAATTCCTACCTACCATAGCACTGCCTACCTACCATAGCACTGCCTACCTACCATAGCACTGCCTAGCATAAGTCTAATCACCATTGAACTGCCCATTATAGGCCTGCTTACCACAGGACAACTTACCTCACAACTGCCTACCATTTAACAATATATCGTATAACTGCATACAGGACTAGCTACAATTCCCTATAAGGCTTTGCTACAGTAGTAAAATGTATCTCTGGGACTGGGTAACGGCAGGGCTCTCGACAGCAAGGTGTTGCAGGTTCAAATCTCCCCTGTACGGTTTACCTCTTTAGATAAAAACGTTGTGCTAAATTAACGTTACATTGTTATTTAGATTGTTAACATGTATAAAGATTTCCTGCTTAACCAGGGGTAAACTGCATTACCTTCCATTATGTATGTGTTTGAAGTGTGTTTTAAAGCTAAATTAATACTTATTTTTTTCTTTCTCAATTTATTTCATAGGCCCGGTGCCAGTGGTAAATATTTTTTTATATACCTATTTCGAATGTAAATAGGGATTCACAATGTAAACAACAACACTTGTTATTTAATATTTTCTGTTTGTTACAGAAAGTAATTTAGGTTGATACGTGTTCTATTTGATTACACATGAATGATAGCATTCGTATTACATACTGCTTGGGATGTTGTTTTGACCCATATTTTAAGCAGCCCTGCCTTCGTATCCCAGCTCAGGGCTGGAACCATGTCCTGATGATATTCTCCATGTCCTGATGATATTCTCCATGTCCTGATGATATTCTCTCTTCCTCTCCTTTTGTCTCAGGGACCCACGGGAGATGATGGCCCCAAGGGAGATGATGTATGTATCACCTTGATGTGTGCCTGGTTGGAATCCTGTCATAGCAGCCCTAAAAGAGGACACAGCCCTATATGATGTCCCCTACTGTCCTAAACCCTTTCCCTAACCCCAGACTTACCTCTCATCACCTTACGGCCCTAACCCTAAGCCCAGCTTCATCTCACTCCATCCAATGGTCCCAGCCCAAATCCTAAGGCTTTGCTGTCAGGGATTCACCTCACAATTCAAAATAGTGTTTTAATTCATCCATAATTTGAGAGAAATTTATGAATCTGTCAATTTACGGTCAGTGTCAAGGGCACTGCCAATTTCGACCTAGTGACCTTAGGCTTTGACCTCATTCTCTTGAGCTTGATCATCTCAGTTCCTTATTACTTCACAGCAGGTTTACTGGTTTGCTGGTTTACACAGAGTTGTGTGCCTGCCTCTCCTATTAATCAATCAGTGCCATCCATACACCTTACTGGTCTATGACAACATGGGATCATTGATGTGTGTAGCACTGCAGTAAGGCTGTAGTTGAATTCTGGTTCTGTGTGTGTGCCCAGGGTCTTCCCGGCCTGCCAGGAAACGATGGCATCCCCGGCCAGCCTGGACTCCCTGGCCCCCCCGGCCCCCCTGGACCCCCTGGCCTTGGCGGAGTATGTGGATTTGGTGATCATTTATTAGTCTACCAGTACTTCACCTTTTCTACCTTATAGGAGAGATGAGTACAACTTTGAACTAGTGAGAGAGTCCTAACGTGGCCCATTTAGCACTGGAGTTGGGAACAGTTCCCTTGTTCCTGATTGGTGGAATGGATCCCTGCCTCTTGATTGGTGGGCCAGTTCCTTGGCTCCTGATTGGTGGTCTGGTGTAGAGTGTACACAATGAGTAAGAGAGCGATTCCGCAGTTACAACTGAAAACTCATGAACTCAGGACAGGAGCCAAGCTAATTTTTTTCTGGACAGTCACTCAGGTTCTTCTGAAGCAGTAGAAGAATGGCTTAGCTTTAGTTAGTCCTGCCCACTGGGAATCTAAGATGCCTGACATGGCCTGACAGATTACAAACAGAAATTACTTAGAGATTTAAAGAATCAGAGCCATAACATTCAGTCAGGCTCTAATTTCAACGTGCAGAGAAAAAACGTTTCAAACCATAAAGCCCTCAAGTTTGTTGTTGTAGCCCTGATCTGAGGCTAACCTCATTCTCTCCTCCTCGTCTGCAGAACCACCTTCCTCAGATGAGCTATGGTTCTGATAAGTCAAGCGGACCTGCTGTTCCTGGCCCAATGGTACGTCTTTCCTTCTCTCATTCTCTCCCACCCTGATCTCAATCATCGCTTAGCAACTGCAGACCAGCATGTTGTAGAGACAAAAACACAAAACCTTTTGCGTTGAAAATGCACGATGCAAGATCGTCCATAAGAGTAATCAATATCTGTCCATAGAGCCATACATGTATTTTCTAAAGTGGAATTACACAACAGCTTCAAATGACAGCAAGACATGTTGTCACCATGTATGTACCGTAAATAGGACACCTACTGTTGTATCAAGAATGTTCTGTGACAACTTCCTGTGTTTTTCCCAAGGGTCCCATGGGTCCCCGTGGCCCCCCCGGCCCCTCAGGTTCCTCAGTAAGTACTTTTGATCAAACTCGGTTTTTTTCAATCAAATTACTTCCGATGGTGCTCAATACATTTTTTAAGAAAGTTTGATTATTTCTGGATAATCCACGAGTAGTGAATTGATATGATTGGAGGATTTGAGTGTCCTGACATTGTTGATAAGTGTTTTCTTTCTCCAATTAGGGCCCTCAGGGTTTCACTGGACCCCCAGGTGAACCTGGCGAGCCCGGAGCATCTGTAAGTATGCCACGATGTCACATCCTGTTTCCTGACACGATGACACACTGTCAAGTCCCTCCCTCCCCTCCCTTTCAATGCAAAAAAAGAACAAAACTCAAGAACACACACGTGCACAGCACGCACGCATGCACACATTCAAACACGCAAGCACACACACACGCACACACACGCACAAGCAGGTGAACACACACATACAGACACAAACACAAACGTACGACATTTCCCTGTGACTCATCGTTCTGTCTTTGTCTTGCACAGGGTCCCATGGGCCCCCGTGGTTCCGGAGGGCCTCCAGGGAAGAACGGAGACGACGTATGTTGCTTTGAATACCAAAACCTACTACCTGTTCGTGGAGCCAGTCTCCTTTTTTCAGCTATTCAACCCTCCCTCCTCTCCTCCGTCCTTCTCTGCAGGGTGAGCCCGGCAAGGCTGGTCGTCCTGGAGAGCGTGGAGCTGCAGGCCCCCAGGTGAGTGTCCCAGCCTTCAGGGGAACGGTTCACAGCGCCCCTCGGTGGACCCTGACTTTGACTCTTCCTCGCTGCCTCTGGTTCTTCTCAGCCCGTAGAGCAAAACAGCTCAAGCCGCTGTACGGCGATAGCGCCGTAGTTCACGTCGTGAGATCCAACGAATGTAGAAGTGAAGATGTACGTGGGCCAAGGGGTCGGTAACAGTAGCTTGTTTTTTGTCTCGCAGGGTGCTCGTGGATTCCCCGGAACTCCCGGACTCCCCGGCATCAAGGGACACAGAGTGAGTTTTAGAAATTCTCTCGAAAATGTTGTCTTCATTCATTGTTATTTCCAGGCACGACCTTATGTTGTGACACCAACCAAATCTGATTGTGTTTGTCGGATTTCCTCTCCAGGGTTTCAGCGGTCTGGATGGTGCTAAGGGAGATGCTGGCCCCGCCGGCCCCAAGGTAACATGAGACAGTGCTGACTGATAAGAATAAGGTTCTAATATCATATGTTTACCTCATGAGGAGGGATGAACTTTGAACCTCACTCTTCTGCTTGTTCTTAGGGAGAACCTGGTTCCTCTGGTGAGAACGGTACCCCCGGTGTCATGGTAAGTGCTTGCTATCGCAGTAACAGCAGTCCCCACTTACTCATCCGACTCCACATGTGCACAGTACAACTGAAAATAGATCTATTTTGGATGTCAACAGTCAAATGCGAACTTCTGTCGACGTCATTCCTTCTTTACTAACTGAACTTTTCTTATCCAGGGCGCTCGTGGTCTTCCTGGTGAGAGAGGCCGCCCCGGACCCCCTGGCCCATCTGTGAGTGCACTATACATATAGTAGCACTCGTATTGTGTTTAGGTTCATATCTCTCATGCTTGCTGGATAGGAGACCCAAGATAAACTTCCCCTTGAGGGAAACAGTCAAGTGAACTTTCAAGCAAGTCCTTCCAAACACAAAGCCTTTGGATGAACGAATTGGCCGTTTGAGCTCATGTTTGATATTGCTGCTCTTAGGCCTGACAGCATTGTTTTTTCTTCCCCCGTCTCTGGTAGGGCGCTCGCGGTAACGATGGCAACGGAGGCGCCGCTGGTCCACCTGTAAGCATCCTTCTCCTTTGTCACACCAACTCAATTGCACTGCCGACCACCCTATGTGGTTGGGAATCAAAGTTGTGGGATTTGATTCACATAGTTGCCCACATGACCATTTCCAGAGGTTCTAAGAAATGCACATCCATTGACTGTAATTAGAAGTCATGATTCCTTTGCTTAGCTCAACGCCCAATAGGAGGACTGTATCATGACCGTACATGTCTGTTTGTGGGCCTGCTGAATGAGACGTTGTGTTTCTTTCCTCTGTCAGGGTCCCACTGGCCCTGCTGGTCCTCCTGGATTCCCTGGTGGTGCTGGAGCTAAGGTCAGGCTCCTCTCTGGTCTCCCTTCACTGTCCTCTGGCTCCATCAGCTTACCAGACATTACCAGTCTCTAAGGCTGTAGGGAACCTTCTCACACGCATAAAAACACTGCCCTCTGATAGCGGTTCCACAATCTGACACTCAGGTCATGCTGACTAAACAAAAGCCCAAGAATGCTTTTGTCACAATGTAGCCACGTGCCAGACTTATTGGTCAAAGTCGATGAATCTACCCGAGACAAACAATCTCCTCATCCCTCCATCACTTCATCCCTCTACTCTTCTTCCCCCTCCTTCACCTGGACAACTCACGGCTCTGCCAGTAGCAGGTAGAGGCCGTGGCCACCAGGTGGCGCAGGCCCTAGCCTGTGCCAGCCCCTCCTGGGTCCAGCTGTAGGGCTGTCAGTGATGGGGGCTGAAGGGGACGCTGTTAGGTCAGACTGTGGAACCAGTAAAAGCCACCATGTTCATGTAGGCACCTCCAGTGTCAGGTTTAGCCTGGATATCTCTGCACTACCTGGCAAAGGATTCAAGAAGTTTATGCTGTAAGATATTTAATTAACATTATTCAGCGTTGAGTTTATTTAGAATATCTACATAAACCATTTATTAAAAAAGGTTTTAAGTGAAAGGGTTTGTGAAAATAGAGCTTTTACATCTATTACAGGACTGTAGCTATGTTGGTCTACTGTACTCCCAAAAACATGAGTCTACTCCCCACTGGGAAGAGGGTGTTCTTAGTTTGCAAACGCACCAAAAGCTGAAATGGATTTCCTTTTGGCATGGCATTTACATCCACAACATGTTAAATCCCACCCTTGCTGACACACACACACATACACACATACACACATGACACAGGATAAGATGTGTGTATGATCTTTAGTGCTTTCGTCCCCCCCCCCACCCCCACCCATAGGGAGAGACTGGCGCCCAGGGAGGTCGTGGCTCAGAAGGCCCCCAGGGATCCCGTGGAGAGCCTGGTAACCCCGGACCCAGTGGTTCTGCTGGCCCTGCTGTGAGTCACTTTGGCCATGATCAAAGCTGCCTCAACCATGTTGCTTCGTGACCTTTGAACCCATGGCTAGTGTACGGGTTAACTCTTTTTTTGATTGATTTTTCATCTCATCCAACAGGGCAGCCCTGGATCCGATGGTTCTGCTGGTGCTAAAGGCTCTCCTGTAAGTACTTTTTGGTTTGACACCTGTCAATCATCGACAAATCAGATCGGTGGACGTGAGTAACACCTTATGCGGCCATCCCCTCATGTGTTCTTTGTGTTCCGACACAGGGTGCTGTCGGTATTGCTGGAGCCCCAGGCTTCCCTGGTGGCCGTGGGCCAGCTGGAGCTGTTGGTGGAGCTGGTGCCCCAGGTCCTAAGGGGAACAACGTGAGTAGCGCTGCCAGACACCACACCTTAAAGCTTCTCCCTCTCTGATGAGGTGGTGGTGAGCGTGGCCTCATCGCGTCCCTCTCGTCTGTTCCCCACAGGGTGAGACAGGAGCTCCTGGATCCAAGGGAGAGCCCGGTGCCAAGGGAGAGAATGTAAGTTTTGCGATGACTATGCAACAATGATCCCGCAGCGATATCCAGACCATGGCTAAACGTAATCCAGGCTGTGAAACTAACGGATGTCCACTCTTCGTGTCCTATCATCCAGGGCCCCGCTGGAGTGCAGGGAGCCGCTGGCCCCTCTGGAGAGGAGGGAAAGAGAGGAGCCCGTGGTGAGCCCGGTGGTGCTGGTGCCCGTGGACCCCCTGGAGAGCGTGTAAGTCCCTCTTCCCTCCCCATCTCCCCTCCCTTTCTGACCCCTCTTGGTCGAATTCCCAGGGGACTCGGTCCATACCCCTGGCTGGGGCTCTCCCGATCGCCTTGGTAACGCTCCGCGCCTGCCTTCTTTTTCAGGGTGCCCCCGGCAACCGCGGTTTCCCTGGTGCTGATGGAGGTGCTGGTGGTACCGTAAGTCAACATTCGCTCAATCTTCATCCATCCAGGTAGCGTTAGGGGCATACATGGAGGCTCATTAGATTGGAGGGCGATCCGAGATCACAGCGAAGCCATCAAATCATCACAACATGTATTGTACATCCACACCAAACTCTTTAGCGTGCAGGCATTGACCTTCGTTCCGTTGGAAAGCCACGGCAGCCATTTTGGAGACTCATCCACTCTCTCCTTTCCTGTGATAGGGCGGTGCTGGTGAGCGTGGTGCCCCTGGAGCAATGGGAGCTCAGGGAGCAACCGGTGAGGGTGGACGCCCTGGCGAGCCTGGGATGCCTGGTTCCAAGGTGAGATTGATGTTTGAAGACAAACGTGTTTGGGAATTGCAGTTCTCATTCGATTTCTAATGCACTCTTGGTCGGATGCAAGTCATGTAGACATGTCGGAGATGAACAACACCTGCATGTTTCTGACCTTTCATGTGTTCTTTTCGCCCAACATTAGGGTATGACTGGTAGCCCAGGAAGCCCTGGACCCGATGGCAAAGCTGGCCCTGCTGTGAGTTCTGTTGTTTATAAACTCAGAATAAACATTTCATGGATACATTGCATCCCAGCTTAAACGAGGACCGTGTTTCACTGCTTGAGGAGAGCAATTTTTCTCATGCCTTCATTCTTGTTCGGGTGTAGGGTGCCCCAGGACAAGATGGCCGCGCCGGACCCGCCGGCCCTGCTGGATCTAGAGGTCAGCCTGGAGTCATGGGATTCCCCGGACCCAAGGGAACTGCTGTGAGTAATTCCAACCAACCCAACGCTCACCCCCACCTCAAACAATAGGAGGAATATATCCTCTCATACACAATTTCAGCTCTAACACAGCTAAACAAAATCCAGTGGTGTACTACCCCCGTGAACACAATATTGTGACTCTCATTGAAGGCCGCTTCATGGTGAAGTTGATGTGGTGGTCAAGCTTGTTTGGCCTACTGTCTCGAACTACCCTGGATGTTTGGTTGTAATGCCTGCTCCGGTCTATCTTTTCCCCAGGGTGAGGGTGGCAAGCCTGGAGAGAGAGGTGCCGTTGGACCTACTGGTGCTCTTGTAAGTCATTGGATTATAAAGTTACATTGTGCTAATTACTGTTGACATTCATGGTGTTGACATAAAGCTTTTAAAGAGGTTTCAAGCAAACTGAAGCGTTTGTGCTCGTAACCTGTAGTGTACTGTGCAGGACAGCTATGCATGTTCTTGTACAGCCATAGAGTGTGTGTGTACTTGGCTGGATGGATCTTGACTGGATCTGTTTACATTTCTAGGGTGCCCCAGGCAAAGATGGAGATGCTGGTGCCCCTGGTGCTCCAGGCCCTGCTGTAAGTGCTCATACCAAACCAACACACTGACAAAAAGCTCCTCTCTTTAAACCTGTGTAGTTATTGCAATAGAGGAGTTGTACACTCTGCTAGTAAGAAAAGTATTCATGGTTGGATTCAAATGTTCCCGTGACTGAATATCAATGCCTTGTGATCCTGTTGCTAGGGTGGTGCTGGAGAGAGAGGAGAACAAGGACCAGTTGGTTCCAATGGCTTCCAGGTATCAACTAAGCCCTGACATCACCTACAATCCCCAGTCCATCCTTGTCATCATGTCAACTCTCAGATCCGCGACTTGATTTCGAAATCCTGATCGCACTTTTCTCTTCTTCCTTCCAGGGTCTGCCTGGAGCCCAAGGTGCTACTGGAGAGACTGGAAAGCCTGGTGAGCAGGTAAGGATTCAGCCAACTACGCTCCTTTACCTCCCTGATATCACCACACACAGCAGGCCACACCCCAGGTGTAGTCCATGCTTACATAGATCCTGAGATTATAACTCATTTCATCAAATCGTGATTTATAATATGAACCCATTTATCTTGGGATGAGACATAATGACTTTCGTCGTCATAGGCACAAAAGGGTTTGAGTGGCTTTTTGCTCAAAGCTTCCTCGAACCCACTTCAAAGCGTCTGCCCAAAGCCTCATTAAGGCTTCTTATTCAGGCGGGCCGTCTAACGGTCACTCAGTGATTCAGTACGTCTGCTCTCCTCTCATTGACAGGGTGTGCCCGGTGAGGTTGGTGGCTCCGGAGCATCTGGACCCAGAGTAAGTACACCGCTGATCTCTGTAGAGATGTCCCTAATGACCTCTGAAGTAGCAGCGGTCAGATTCCAGTGGTCAGTGCTGACCTTGGTGCTGTCCTCTCTAACCCCCAGGGTGACAGAGGTTTCCCCGGCGAGCGTGGCGCCAACGGGCCTGGTGGCCCAACCGGACCCCGTGGTTCCCCTGGCTCCGCTGGCAACGATGGTGCTAAGGTACAAGACAACCCGCCCCAACACACACACACACACATCCAAGCTCTCATGCATGTTCTGTCAAGTCTCTGTCAACCTACAGATGCTAGTTTGGACTTGTCATATCTGATCATTTCCCGATTTGACAATGTTTGCGCGTGATTCGCTTGTTTTTCGAACGACGTACACATGTTGACATGCGAGCGAAGAGGATCATTCTGTTCTGTGCTTTTCCAGGGAGAGCCTGGTGCTGGAGGTGCCCCCGGTGGTGTCGGACCCCCAGGTCTCCAGGGCATGCCCGGTGAGCGTGGTGCCGGCGGTCTGCCTGGTCTTAGAGGCGACAGGGTGAGTAGCGGGAAGAAGCCAGATGGAGGTAGTGCGGTCATCGATAGTTCTTGAGCTGTATGGCCTCCACTTTTGTACACAGACTGATGGGTCCCTCTCTCTTGCCAGGGTGATGGTGGTGTCAAAGGTGCCGATGGTGCCGCTGGCAAGGATGGCATGCGTGGAATGAGCGGACCTATTGGACCTCCTGGACCCTCCGGTGCTCCTGGTGAGAAGGTGAGATTAGAAACGCCGGCTGAAAAGACCTCGTTCGTCACCAAAACGACACCGCTCTGCATGTTCCACAACAACAATGTAGAAACGCCGAACTACTTTGCGAGACGATCCTCTGCTTATTCGTGTGTCCATGAACATGATCGGAAACGTGTTTGCTAATGGCTGCTCTCTCCTCTTCCACTTCCTCCTCCACTTCCTCCTCCTCTCCTCTCTGTGTAGGGAGAGGGTGGCCCTGTTGGCCCAGCCGGATCAACTGGCTCCCGTGGTTCCCCTGTGAGTACCCTTACACACACTGCATAGTACATAGTACAGACACTACACATATAGTACATAATTGTACGCACGCGACACTCATATCAAATAGTACAGACACACATAGTTCAGGTCACCATAACATCCTTATGGTCCCGCACCTTGTTAGATTCCTATTCTCGACCCCTCTGAGTGTGAATGTTATGAATGTTAACATCCCAGTCAGTCTGCGCAAGAGACCCGTGCTGTTTGCCATGCCCACCAGCTGAGCGGCGGTTTCTTCCTGTGTTCTGCAGGGTGAGCGCGGAGAGAGCGGTCCTCCAGGACCCGCCGGCTTCGCTGGACCCCCTGTGAGTATGACCCCCCCGCTCGTCTCACCTCACACACCTCCAGATCCCAGCCAGGCACACCTCAGTTTGGAACACGACTCACGACACAACTCGCCCTTTTTTTTGGAGGATATAGTTCTGATGGAACTTTGACAGTATGATACAAGTGTTTGGTATAGTCCTGAGCAGCCTGTTCTCTGGTACTCACTAGGGTATGGATGGCCAGCCCGGTGCCAAGGGAGAGAGCGGCGACTCTGGACCCAAGGGTGATGCTGGAGCCCCTGGACCCTCTGGGCCCGCCGGTGCTTCTGGACCCCAGGTACGTCTCAACCCTGCACCCTCCCTCCACCCTGCACCCTCCCTCCACCCAGCAGCCCATACCCTCACAGGGATATAGCATAGTTCCCAATGGAACCACAAGAGGTATTTCTGACTTGAGGGTTGCTAAAAAAGGAATGGACCCCAAACAAACAATTGTGCGTTCCACTCACTGGTGTGTTTCCTCAGGGCCCCGCTGGAGCGACCGGACCTAAGGGTGCTCGTGGTGGTGCCGGTCCCCCTGTAAGTAACTTCTCCTTCAGGTCCAGACCTCAATAAAGTACACTAAACAGGACTCGGTTTATAGTTGTGAACCAACACATTTATTTTTTTGTCTGTCTGCAGGGTGCTACTGGTTTCCCCGGACCCGCTGGTAGAGTTGGACCCCCCGGCCCTGCTGTACGTTCACAGAGAACCTCACACACACACTGAGATTCACACAATACTTCATTAAAACCTTGTATATGTCTATTCAAAACAACACAGTAGATTTAAAACCTATTATTGCATCCATAACATGGGAAATATGTTTACAACGTTGGTAAATGAGCTAGTCATTTACATGAGAACCGAACCTGTTGTCGCCTTTTTTCCATCCTCACTTGAATTTTCCAGGGAGGTGCCGGTGCCCCTGGTGCCAATGGCCCCGCTGGAAAGGAGGGCCAGAAGGGTAATCGCGGTGAGACTGGTGTTGCTGGTCGCCCTGGAGAGGTTGGCGCCGCCGGCCCCCCTGGATCATCTGGAGAGAAGGGATCCGTTGGTTCTGATGGCGCCCCTGTAAGTAAAACAGTGAAATATGCATAAACGCAATGATTATTATTTTCATATTTTATTTATTTTCATCATTTACTATTATGTTAGAGTTAAAGTCACCCATTTGACGCATCCATTCAGTCATTTATGTTTGGAAAAGTTATAGAAAAAATCTGAATCAGCTTCATTGGTGTCTGTGGTGTTCCTGAGCAGTGGCTAACCTCAGCCTGTGTGTCTTCCTTCAGGGTCCAGCTGGTATCTCTGGACCTAGCGGTCTCGCTGGACAGCGTGGTATTGTTGGTCTGCCAGGACAGCGTGGAGAGCGTGGCTTCGGTGGTCTTCCCGGACCTGGAGTGAGTTCCCCCTAAGCCCCAGAATGAGAACTTTGTCTCTGTCATCGAGAGCGAGTGTATTTTCAGTTCTCCTTCAAGATATAAAAATGACAAAAAAAGGGACAGATCGACCGTCACCTCCGATTTATCCTTATATTTTCAAAAGAGATTCCTCTTGTTTACCCTCATATTTAGCCCCATCAGCAACTTCAATGTACGTTCTACAGGTTACAGGTATACGTCGCACCTGTATGTCTAGAGGTCTGACCAAACCCTAATCCCAATCCTAATCCTACACAGGGTGAGCCTGGCAAACAGGGACCTTCTGGAGCTCTGGGTGAGCGAGGCCCTCCAGGCCCCATGGGACCCCCTGGACTCTCTGGACCATCTGGCGAAGCTGGACGTGAGGTAAAAGACCTTGGCTACTTTAACCTAGGAATAGCATTTCCAGACCTATGGGCCCTCTGTTCTGTGATTCCGAGCTAACCGGCCTCTGGTTCCATCCACAGGGATCAACAGGTCACGATGGTGCCCCCGGTCGGGATGGCCCTGCTGGACCCAAGGTACGCCCCCAGCATCCCCCTAAATATAGCCACCTGAACTTGACTATTGCTGCTGGATCAAAGTTATTTTGGATTGAAAAGACATTTTCAACAGTTGTATACTTGCCCAGTTATTCTCTACTGTGTTGAACTTAGCGCCATGGCTGTGTGTGTGTGTTCATGGTAGGGAGACCGTGGAGAGTCCGGTAATGCTGGTATCCCCGGGGCCCCTGGTGCTCCTGGAGCCCCCGGAGGCGTCGGACCCTCTGGCAAGAGTGGTGATCGTGGAGAAGGCGTAAGGACCTTCTGATTTTATCTTCATCCGTTTCACGTCCATGTCTTCTATCTGTGTCAGTTAGCCCGTGGAAATAAGTACAAATAGAAAGTGTTATTGACCAGGACTGTACTATTTGCAATTGCAGAACAGGCAGTAAACTAATGTATCTTTCCTCTCTCTCTTTCTCTTTCTCTCTCTCTCTCTGTCTTTGTCTCTCTCTCTCTCTCTCTCAGGGTCCTGCTGGTCCTGCTGGACCCGCTGGCCCCGCTGGTGTTCGTGGTGCTAATGTACGTTCCAAGTTTCTTCAGCCACAAACTGAAAATACAAACACAAAAACACTCAATTGTACTGGACATTTCTCATGTCGCGCTGACCTCCCATTGACCTCCCCAACCGCAGGGCCCAGCTGGTGCTCGTGGTGACAAGGGAGAGGCTGGCGAGGCCGGCGAGAGAGGCCACAAGGGACACAGAGGATTCACCGGCATGCAGGGTCTGCCCGGAACTGCTGTGAGTACGACAACAGGCACATGCTATAAGCACAGCGTCCAACAGCAGGATTGGCAAACCGGCAAACAGCGCAACCACCAACACACAATATGACGCAACCCGTTCATCACCCATAAGCATGAACATTCCCCTCGAAAACACTGTTGCCGTCTTGAGCGTTGATGACTTGCTTCTGTGTTCTACTGTTGATCATCCTGATGCTATTTTGAGACCTGTCAAGTGATTCGTCTATTTTCTCCCCCTGTATCTTTGTGTAGGGTTCCGCTGGAGAACAAGGACCTGCTGGTGCCAATGGACCTGCAGGACCCAGAGTATGTCTCAGTGCTGCTGCAGTCTCACTCATACAGTAGACTCACACAGAACAAGAATACAAATTTGAGGACTCTTTACTCTTCTACCAATACATCACACTGTATATATCTGGGCTGATGAATTGTGTAATCATCAAGCCATGGTTATATTCCAGTTTATAGTTTTGTGGTGTGACACAAGCACTAGTATATACACAAGACACAAGCTACAGTGTATATGTTGCAGCATACACACACTCCACTTGTCCAGCCATGACATTTGGGAGAATACAGGATTGTTGTTTCTTGAGCATGTCTGAGCAAGGCGATGTCGTTGTGGAGAAGCTGTTTCTGAAGATGGGCTCCTTGTGTTCCATAGGGACCTTCTGGCAGCTCTGGCTCCCCTGGTAAAGATGGCATGAACGGTCTGCCCGGACCTCTCGGACCCCCTGGACCCCGCGGTCGCAATGGAGAGATGGGACCTGCTGTAAGTCGGGACTGTGCACTCTGATCCACACACACACACAAACAAACACACACACACATGTACTTCAAACGTTCACTCAAGTGTAGTTGAACTCAGCATGGAGTTGGTCAAACAAACTTTTGTTCTTGAATTTTTTGCTCAACCCAGGGTACTCCTGGTGCTGCCGGACCCCCCGGCCCCCCTGGACCCCCCGGAAGCGGATTCGACATGTTCGTCAGCCAGCCTCTGCAGGAGAAGGCCCCAGATCCCTACCGTAGCTACCGCTCAGACGACCCCAACATGATGCGTGACCGCGACATGGAGGTGGACACCACCCTGAAGACCCTGAGCCAGAAGATCGAGAACCTCCGCAGCCCCGAGGGAACCCAGAAGAACCCCGCCCGCATGTGCCGTGACATCAGGATGTGCCACCCCGAGTGGAAGAGCGGTGAGCTGACGCCAGTAGCCAGCGGAGCCTGAGAGCCAACCCTACCTCCTAGCAAAACAGAGCCACCGCCAGAGTACAGGCCCCCTTGTTAGCTAGCGATTGTGGGACGTCTTCTCCAGATCTGGTGCTCCATGGCTCTGATCATGATCTTGTGTGTCCCTCCCCACACAGGCCAGTACTGGGTCGACCCCAACCAGGGATCTCCTCTTGATGCCGTCAAGGTCCACTGCAACATGGAGACTGGTGAGACCTGCGTCTCCCCAGCCCAGTCCAGCATCCCCATGAAGAACTGGTACACCAGCAAGAACATCAGGGAGAAGAAGCACGTGTGGTTCAGCGAGTCTATGACTGGTGGATTCCAGGTGAGGAACTACGGCTGAACCAAATGACACAGCCAGACAATGCAGAACAACGTTGTCCTCAGACTGTAGCAAACTTCAAATCGTTAGCTTGTCTTTATCGACAGCCCTAAAACCCCAATGCTCCTCTCTCTCTCTCTCTCTCTCTCTCTCCCCTCTCCCTCCATCGACTCTATTTTGGTCTCTCTCTCTCCCTCCACGCAGTTCCAGTACGGCACAGATGGCGCCGACGCCGATGATGTCAACATCCAGATGGCCTTCATGCGTCTCATGTCCAACGAGGCCTCCCAGAACGTCACCTACCACTGCAAGAACAGCATCGCTTACATGGACCAGGCCAGCGGCAATCTGAAGAAGGCCGTGCTGCTGCAGGGCTCCAACGACATCGAGATCAGAGCCGAGGGCAACAGCCGCTTCACCTACAGCGTCACCGAGGACGGCTGCACGGTGAGAGCGCCTCTCTCTCACACACCTGTTCCAGTCTCACCTACAACTCTCTCCCAAGTCTTTACACACCTTCGCATAACTTCTTGGAAATTTGATACATTTACGTCCCTTTGTAGCCTTGATTCTAGTCATTTCCGTTGATTTGAGATGAGGAAATAAGTCTATTTCTTGTTTGTTCTTTTTTTGCTGCTTGTGAGTATTTGTTTTTGACCTCCTTTCCTGTTCTCCCTCCACAGTCACACACTGGCACATGGGGCAAGACAGTCATCGATTACAAAACATCTAAAACATCTCGCCTGCCAATCATTGACATCGCTCCTATGGACGTTGGTGCACCTGATCAGGAATTTGGCGTTGAAGTTGGCCCCGTTTGCTTCTTGTAAAAAGAAAGAAAAAATCTGGACATGAATTTTTGTTTTCTAGCAGTCTTCTCTAAATCTTTTTTCTATTGCATTGAAAACTCATTCGGCTGCCACTGGTCCACATGCTTAATGCTACTCTTCTGAAGACAGAAACAGTTTTGGGACTGCTCCTTCAACCGAAGCCTACAACATGGACACTTAAAAGAATCTTTTGTTTCCACTGACAACAAGAAAATAATATATACTTACAAAGTGTAAAATCCCCCCTGGAGTTTGAGAAAGAAAAAAACACAATGAAACACAGGTGACTTTGCTGTTTTACCACTGCGGAAGGACATTGAAAGCAACAAATGTCATGTACCATTTTCTGGTGATAAATAAATCGTAAAAAACGACGGTAAAGTGTGTTCTTGTTCTAAATTCGTGAAAGATGCTCGCCTTCATTTTTATACCTAAATGGCTACCTCAAATAATTACCCCAAAATGTTGCCAAAAACACAAGGGTATATTTTACACTACAAGCCTCTCAATGAAAAGAAAACAACTGTCAAAGGTGCTATTGTCAACTCAACATGGTCCAGTTTTTTGGGGTGTTTTTATAGAGGTTTTCCCTGTCGGTTTATTGCCACTAATGCCGGCAGGATCTTTGGTGCTAGTTGATTTATTGTCTTGTTGTCAATGCAGTGCAATGGTTTTCTTCCTTAAGTGTTGAGTTCCTATGAAAGATGAATACTGTAGATATAATGCATATGCAAATCATGTCTGATGTAGATTAAGCAAGTAGATGTGTTTCTGGTACGGTTTCATTTCACTGCTGACTCATGTCTGTTTATTCCTGTGGATAACTTCTCTTCACTAAACAGCACCCACCTCCCACTTATGGTTTTAGTTTTTTTTGTTGAAATGCTTTTAAGAGAAGGGTTTCTAGAAAAAGAAAAGAGTAAAAAACAGAAATTGACACACTTTCATGGTTTAAACAAGAGAATCTGTACTTATTTTGTACATGTATAATAAATCAAGATGTTTTTAATTATTTTGGATGCTGAAATAAAGCATGTGAAGTGGTCTACTCAATGTTTGAAACGGTCACTTCCCTTGACCTCCCACATGATAGCCTAATCATCCAAAGGTACTGGATGCCAGACTTTTTTGCATGGCCCAAATTATTAAACCGGTTTTTATATATGTCTGTCAATCTGACAGCTGATACAATAAAGGCCCATAATAAAGCAAATTGACTCCTTTTTGAGCCGACAAGACGATCATGGGCCTCTGTATTCATACTTACTCTACAGTAGAGTCTCTTCTTTCACTTTTTACGTCTACGTGTACCAAAACATATTTGACATGCACAAGTTTACAATATGAAAAAACTAGTATTTTCCACAAATCTTTTTCATCTACACGTTTGATATTGAGTTTCCATTGTTGTTACAAAGGAGACACTGACGACCCCTGGTGGATGAACTAGAACACTGCGAGACCCGCATCCTCCAGTAACCACTTCACCTCAGGCTGTCGTCCAGTATTAGAGATTATGTGGCACAGGCATGCGGAGAGAAAGCCAACACTACTGTGGCAGCTTTTTATAGTGTAACCTGCACACCATGCCCATCCACAATGCAAGGTACAGCATAATTGTCCTTACAAATTTGTTGTCAAGTTCTCAGCGCTTTGTACAGAGGATTACAGTTGTGCACAAAGCCAACCTGGTTATTTCAGCTAGTTTAAATTGGGCAAGTTGAAATTATCGGAGTATGTGCAAATAAAGCCTTTTAGGATAGAAGGCTGACTGTCTTGGATTGTTGCTATGGACAAGAAGTATTTCTGTAAAATTGCAAAATAATCTAATTGAAAAACAACAACTATTTATTGGAGTGTTGTGTGCATTCAAAGCAATAGACAGAGACAACATATTCACAAGAAGAGGTTACAAATGATAAATATTCTGTAATAAATTATTCCAAATATAATCACTTTGAAATATTTACCCTCACAGGGATTATGTGAAAAGACCACAGCAAACTCAGCAAACTTACAAAGTATAAGCATACAAAGTCCCATTGTATTATTGTGACTTCATTTCCTTATTGTGCCATCGTGTCATTTCCTGTGAAATTGAATTTTTTTATCATTTTATATCCATTGATTCTACCTACAAATCAATGTAAATGAAGCGGTGATATTGCCACAATTTTACCTGGACAGTGAGTCAATGTTGGGTTCACTGTGAAAAAAATGAAGAATGGAATGTTATAGTTGAATAAGCACTTTGTTCGTATTTCTATACATTGCAACATTTACTCCTTCCCGTTAATTTCCTATTATGCACTCATATCATTATACCCATTTATTCAAAGGTTATGATAATATTATATTCCACATCGTTTTTACATGTTACATTTAATGATTCCTTACAAACTGCTCCACTAGATGGCAACATAACCAAATATCTAAACATGTCCATAGGCCACAGAGGAGGACTGCCTATTTTCATGACAGCAACAAAAATTTTCTTGTTCAGTGTTTCAGCATGCATTGTGTCTGAGAGCTCTGCCATGGTGTACAGTACTCACTGCTGGGCCATGATGAGAGGAATACTGGGGCTGTCGGACTGGAGAGGAGGGGGGCGTTCCCCAGTGCGGAAGTTGAACATGGGCAGGGTGGACAGGGGAGGAGGGACGCCGCGCGCCCCAGCCATACTCCTCAGCTCGCTGCTGTTGCCGTGGATGGTGTGGTGGTGGTAGAGCTGTATCCTGCAGCAGGCGACAGGGGGAGGGAGTTTGTTAGCAGCTCTGTGTGGTCCGAATTACAATACAGAGACTGTGCAACAACCTCACTGAAGCCGTTACATTGAAGACGTATGCTACTGTGCACAGTAAACATATACTTGGAAGATAAACATGTAAAGTGGAAGAGGTTTACAGTTTGGGTTTTGTTACTCACTCGGGTGTCCTTGCGTCCCGTTTCTCCCTGAAAATAATCAAGACCCAGTTGTCAAGACACAGTTTTCAGTTCATTTGAGTTCCTATTGGCTCATTATCTGTCATTAAAGGTGCACCACGCAAATCTCCACGGAACGTACACGCCCTCACGCCTGCAGCACATGATGTAGGCCAGGAGAAGACACAGCAGTATGGCCAAGACCAGAGGCACCAACACCGTCACTATGTAGTCCAGGAAGTAGTCCCTGGTAGGGGGAGAGTCCAGGGAGTCATACTGGCCCCCAGCCTCCAGAACCCCTGAGCCCATGGAGGGGGCCGGAGGTGCAGCCACGGGCCTGGACAAATCAATCTGGACACAGGGAGGGAGGGAGGGGGGGGGCAGGGATGGGGGGGGGGGCAGGGATGGGGGAGGAGGATAAGGGGTTAGGATATGGTCGAAGAGGTTTGACAATGTGGCCATTCAGGAGTGAAAATGCTGGCCTCACCAGGGTTGACTTGCACCAGGTGATACAGTTGCTGGGGATGGTACAGATGGCACAGTCTCCTGTCTCTCTCCGGCCTCCTTCCTCACACTGCCTCTGGTGGTCCGGGCTCTGGAGCTTCAGCAGGCACTTGGAGTAGTACTGGTCTGACCCCATCTTCACATACACACTGGGACAAGGACGACACGATTTACACAATATACCGTGAATATATAGGTTTTCTTTTGTTTCATGTTGTTTGTGTGTGGCACCGCACCCCTCATAGTGTCCGGCCAGGGGCAGAGGGACTCTGCCACCACGGTCCAGAGCAGAGGTGATGTTGACAAACTCCAGCCTGTCGGTCTCCCACATCCTCATGACATCATGCTTGATCGCAGCCTGAACTGTAGAGGGCAGCACCTTCTCAATCTCCCTCAGTTTGATGAAGAATTCAGCTTGAAAAGGCATCTTGTTCGCTGAAGGGCCATAAGAGATATGGATAAACTATGAATTATAAACAACTACAAACGGTGGCACTCTTATGAAAAACAGAAATATGTATTTATGAAGCCCATTTTATCCACTGTCATTTCATAGAAATGATTTATACCACAAGAAAACACCCAAAAAACGTACCCCGAGGGCCGATGTTTATGATCAGCCTTTCTCTGAACGTGTCATAGCTGCGTTTGTTGATGACTGTAATCTGTGAGAAGAAAGGAGAGGAACGGCACCTCAGTTTCCATTACAACAGCCTCACAAGCTTGGCATTTACATGACAATGTGTCAGATCAGCTCGTCTTCACTTAAGCCACAACAAACCAAAACTAGGAGGAGCCTACCTCGATGATGCTCTTGCCCGCGCTCATAGGTGTACCGTACAAGAAGCCATTGTCATAGGGGTGCCTCTGGGTAAAACGCAGCCACTCAGGCAGGTCAGGGAAGGACTGTTTGTTGCACTTAAACACCATAGGATCATTGTAGACTCTGCCTGCTTTACCAAACACAGAAGGAGGATGGAAAGGCATCAGAGTAGAAACCAGTTGGGAAACAACATCAAGGTGACATTGAAATGTGATTATGTTGTAACAAAAATAAGTGAGTGTACAGTTTTGAGTTCAAAGTCTTGCCATAGTGTTTCAGGAAAGGTTCAAATTCATTCTGGAAAGTCTCTCTCTGCAGCTCGAACACAAATAGCTGTCCCACGGGGGCAGAAACCTTTATGTCTGCCTTGGCCACCAAGAAGCTGGCCAAACATACTGCGGAAGAGGAACACAAACTTTCTAACACTTTCATTATCTTGGGTTACCTCACGAACAAGAACACATCTGTTTACCTCAAAAACATTGCTTCAAACATAATGGGTCATGAAGTAAAAGTTATGGCTGCAAAATTGGTGTAATACAACATTCTAAACTGTTGGTGCAAAAGCTTGGTATAAAGCACATTCTGTTTGTAAGATTTAATATTTACTATAGTAATATTTATAAAAACGTATCATATTTAAACTGTCAAATTATGTGGTAGAAAGAGGACTTGCCTGTCAAGCAGAACCCCCAGTTCCTTTTGTCTGCCATCTTGTTATGAGCTCTGATTGACAGGACCAAGTGGTGAAGAGGGCTGGTTTATGGGTAGGGGTACTTCAGAGCTATTTTTGCCCCCCCTTGCTTCCTAAATGAGTCACTGTGTGCATGTGTTATACTGTGCTTGTGTGTTTCTCTGTGTTTGAGTGGGGCATGAAGGGTCTGGGTGCCTGCATGTTTATAAATAATTTATATATTTATATTTATATATATAGCATGTCTATATAGCTACTAATTAGTTACCAAGGCTTTGATGAAATTATTTTATGAGTTCAAATGTGTGTGTGAGTGACAATACTTGAAGTTTAATGATGTTTAATGTTTTTTTTACACATTTAGTATTATCCCTTTAAATGGCAAATCAAATGTTTATTGGCAGTAATTTGGCTCAATACTGGCAGGATGTGCAAAACAAATACAGATTTTTACGAAGTAGCCTAGTTGGAATAGGATTATGGATTTGGGAAATGCTAAATTTAAGCCAGTCCTGTGATCTAGCCAAGTCAAAATGTGGGAAGGAAAACATCTGCTTTGCCATTCTTACAAAAAGAACACGTAGCTAGGCAACTCATTAAAAATGAACAATTATAAATCGATACAGAAATAATTTATCATCTTATTTTGCAGTTGATGCAGGAAGCGAGTGGCAGTGTAAACGGATGTACAGTTGACTGAAGCGCGTTCAACATTTCCTCAGGGTCCTACAGCACTACCTATAACAACAGAATGTCATAATAAACCGGTTTTTAGGTTAAGATGTGGCAGGCTTTATATATGGGCAGTGAAATTCTAAATATTATATGATGAAACACAGAACGGTAGTATTTGAGAACGGAGGACTTTATACAAGTCAAGAACTCAACTAGCACTACGACCCTGCGGCGTCCCTCCTCCATGCAGCAGTCTGCTTTTACGCGAGGACCAGAAATCTGCAGTTCAGAAAATCAAGAGATCAAAATGATGCTGCCAGTGAAAAGGGATTAAACGTAAGCAATCTGTCGTCAGTGGTAAATCCGTGGCTCATTACTTACTGTTCCAGTTTACTGCTACTGTTTTAATGATTATCCCATTTTTCTTTTCATTTGTGTATGTTACTGTTGTAATTACAAGGTAGTCCTTAACAGATGCATCGCGTCCACTCTCCATTGCATAGTATCACATTGGATGAAAGCGGCCTAAAACGATAACTGTATTTGTTTCTCTCCATTTGCTATTCCAGCCAGCAAGGAGACACCATCTCCCCGACAGAATCGACTGTTGGTGGAAAGGGCAGATTTGTGCGTCCACCGGGGGAGACATGCCGTTGTTGAGCATCCGTTGAGACGCTTGACTGACTATGATGAAGACCGAATCCTCATCTTCCAAGAGCCCCGGCTCTGGGTCTACGCTCAGGAGCCCATCCCCGCACAGGAACGCGTACGAGGCGGGGATGCAGGCGCTGAAACCTATGAAGGACAATGCGGCCAACGGAGATGTCCAGGAAGGCCCGCGCGGGCGCAGGTATGGCTCAAACGTGCACCGTATCAAAAACATGTTCATGCAAATGCAGTCTCCATTGGACGGGGAGGGAGGTGAAGAAGCGACCAAGACGAACGACAACGAGAACGAGAAAACGGTGCGTCTGTCACTACCCAGGGCCGGTAGCCTAAACGAGAACGTGGACCATAGCGCATTGCTAAAGCTCGGCTCCACGGTCTCGGAAAGAGTCAATCGGTTCGACCCCAAAGCGGAAAACGGCCACCAGCGGGCCTCGTCACCTAGCTACTCCAAACTGCAGGAGACTCGCCGAATTTTTGAGCAGCAGCAGCAACAGCAGCAGCAACAGCAGCAGCAGCAGCAGGAGAAGGCCGCCACCACCCGTGTCTTGCTGAAGACCGATAGAGCTTCGGGCTTCCAGGATGGCAGGTTGGACGTGGTGGCCCGCTTTAACGGCAGCACAGAATCCCTGGACAGCCTGGACACCTCCGACGCGGTGTCGCCCACCGTTAGCCAGCTTAGCGCCGTGTTTGAACGAGCCGCCGAGCTCCGCAACAACCTCCACCGCCTGTCCTCCACCCCTCCACTACCCTCCAGGGGGGTCAGTGCCAAAGTGGGTGTACTCAACTCAAAAATCATCTCCAAGAGGATGCGCACCATTCCGACGGGAAAACAAGAGGAAGACGGTCACAACCAGAGGGACCAGGAACGACCTGCCAGGGGTACCAGGAGTAAAACAGCCGCCTCCGCTGGGACCCTGAACGGAAGCCGAAATGGTGGCCCGGGCGACCCTGCACAGGTTTCTGGGACCCTCACAGAAGAGTACAGGGAGAAGAGCGCATCAGACGCAGGAGTAGAGGTCAACGTTGGGGGGAAACCCGTGGAATGTTCAGGAGAGGCTGGCAGCACACTGGTCCAAGCTGAGGTACACGTGGAGAACGGGGGGAGCGCAGCCAAAAGAGAGCCCCTGGCGAGGGAGACCTCCCCCAAGGACGAGAGCGGCGGGCTGGCCGGGCAGGGTGGAGAGAGGGGCCAGGGTGTCGGGGAGGAGGAGGAGGAGGAAGAGAGGACTGGGAAGGAGGACGAGACCGGGGCCAACCAGGTGGATATCAGTACCTACAGCGCGGTGGGGGAGGACTCTGGAGGGAGCCAGGCGGACGAGGAGGAGGAGGAGGACGATCGCTACGATCCCGAGTCCAGCTGCACGGAGATCACAGGGCTTCCTGTGGAGGAGGATCCGCCCACGAGCCGCAAGATCCGCTTCAGCGTGGAGCCCATCAAGGTGAGCTCCAGGCGGCAGAACATCCAAACAGCGCCAGCTTTCACACTACATTATAAACCCGTGCACCCTCATCAAAACAAACCAATCACAACACACCTTCTGCTAGCATAGACTCACTGGTTAGTGTAGACTTGACTGCTCATCAAGGAGTCTTAATCAGGCCTGCCTGTTCTATCTAAATTACCATCTTCATCCCTGCTGATATCCAGTCAAAGATGCACTCAGGCCCACACATAACATTGAAGGCCTGCATGGTTATTGACATGGTTCATGTTGACCTGGAGCCGGTATGCACCATGTTCCCTCTCTTTACTTGCAGGAGATAGTTCCCACACATTTGGTAACGGCAGTGCCGGCATTCCCGCTGTGCAGCTGACAGCCCTGAAAGAGCCGGTGTGCCAGATTCTTATCCCAAATGCAGGGGGAGCTGCCTCACTGTCAATAATTGTTGTGGAGGAACAAAGAGGCTGGATAATTAGCTTTGCTGGCCTATTGTGTGCACAGGGTTGTTGGACCGGGCCGATTAAAGGTCAACAGCCATGCGCTGGGGGCCATTGGACAGTTTATGGGGTAGATGCGTTCTGGTATGTGGCATGAGATAGAAGGCGAGAGAGAGAGAGAGAGAGAGAGAGAGAGAGAGAGAGAGAGAGAGAGAGAGAGAGATTGGGTGTGAAATGGAAATGATGGGGGGGAGAGGGAGGGTGTTAGAGGAAGGGGGGGGTGGAGAGAGAGATAGATAAAAAGAGAGTCAAGGTTTGTGGCTTTTAGAGGAGGTGAAGATCGAGGGGGAGGGGAGTGCGAGCTCACGTCATGGTGATGTCTCAGCATTTGAGTTGATTCCCACTGTCTGCCACCAACCGGGCCTGCAATGACCCAAGGAGGAGCATCCGAGCTCTCCCAGCTCAGCCAGGCTGCCTGTCGACCCCCCCCCCCCCCAGTGTGGCCTGACACTGTACATCACACACTCTCCCACACACACACACACTCTCCCACACACACCCAGACCACTGACGGTGAGTCTCTGCTCGGATCAGGACCATTCCCGTAGAAAGTTCCGCTTCCTCCGTCTCGATATGATGTTCATCCACCAGTGTCTCGTCTAGTTTCATAAAGCCGTCACAGTCATTACTTCGGGCGGCTTGGTTGTTTTCAAAACATATTTCTAATTTCCTTGTTGAAGGTCTGCGCTGACAGAGTGAACCTGTATGGCAGGCAGCAGTGATACAGTACATGTTTGGCTTTAGGCTCCGAGTACTGGCCTTCCAGCCACCAGCAGCTGCAGAGACCCCCCTTCCCCCTCCCCTCTGCCAGCACCTCCCACTCTATCACAGACGGCTTTGTTATTGAGATGTGGGGGCAGCAGAGAGGTTGGGGGGTCAGATTGGAAGTATTTAATAGCTGACGTGCCATGCGACCAGAAGTGCCGTTACAGTGTCACTTTCTTCACTCTGAAACAGGAAGTGTGCTCGTCTTTTTGTGGTGAATAACACACACACACCCCTCCCTGTGTGTGTGCTTTAGATGTGGGTCCGTGCGGGTCGTTGTTCTGGCGATGTCGTTTGGCCTCTGTGTTTTGGTCAGGACAGTGTGAGCTTCCCACCTAACTGGCACAAAGCATGGCTGCTGCTCAGTCTAAACTTCACACCAACAACCTTGTTCCTTCCCCTTGACACCCTCTTTGTCTGCTCCTTTCTTTCATCATCTTTCTTTCTTTTTCTTTTTTTACTCTCGCGCCTCCTATTTTCCGACCTTATAAAAATAGCTAGCATTGGAAGCGGAGCCGACTCGTCTACACAGCTGTACTGCGGTCTCGCTAAACACGGGAAACAGCTCACATCTTATTTGTTTGTTTGTTTGCTTTATTATTTCATGTGTTTGTTTGTTTGTTTTTTTACATCTGTGTGTATTATTACAAGTCCATCCTTTATGACCATGGTACCTGGCAGTGCTTTGAGTGTGGATTCACCAGAAGTAAACAGTATCTCTGAACCTTGACCCTCCCACTCCATCTCCACTTCCACCTCCACCTCCCTCTCCCTCTCCGCCTGCCCCCACCTTTCCCTCCACCTCAAGCCCAGTGCTCTGTCAGGAGTTCCTGCTGCAGCTCAGCTCATCACCAGCCCTGTGCCAGCGTCAGTCCAAAAAGAATCTGCACAGATTAATCCAAATGGATCATTTTATTATCCGTTATTACATTGCATAAAGCTAAAAAATAAATAAAAAATTCAACAAGCATTACCTCCCAGATGATGTGCAGCTAAGGATGCTAGCGTGACATTGAAAGGTGGATTCCTTTCTACCTTGAGAACTCCCTAAACCCCGCAATGGTTCATTCTGACCTACATCCAATATCATCTTGGATTAGACCACAGGGGAGGGTTTCTGGGGAGGTGGCCAGGTGTCCTGAAGCTGTGGTGGGAGCCTGTGTGAGGGCGGGAGTGACTCACAGCCCTTCTGTGTTCTGACGCTAATGTACTAACTGACACACTCCCCACGAGTTAGCCTACGTAAGGTTGCACGCATAAAGCCTGTCACTGTGAAATAATCACGAAACAAACAGACTTCTTCTCTTTGCTGACGCGGACTTCCCTAGGTGAATCTGCTCCACCAGACCAGTGCTGGAGTGCCCGTTTATGTTCTGTTTATGTACAGTTTTATACAGTTACAGTAGTGCCATTGTACTGCTGAGCCATAGTCTCTTGCTGCTCTTAGACCAACACTGCTGACCAAACACATGCTGAGCCACCTCACTATGCAACTGTTACCATGACAAAGCAACCACTTCCATTTGATTGGCTGCATGGGAGTCTGGCCCAGTGTTCTGTCTCATGGCTGTGGGCACACATCTGCAATCCTGGATTAGGGACCATTTTTAGGAGGATTTGGGAGCAGTTATCTGCCCCTCTGGGCAAGGTCCTGTTGAATGTATTCAACAGACTCTGGCTGGAGCTGGACTCTGTGTAGCCAGGAGAGCTTGCTGGAGGTAGCTGATGGACAAGGCTGTCTGTTTCAAGCGGTCTGTTTTGCTTGTTTTGATAAAGGGCTCTTTGCCTGCTCACTGACACCAATTTATCACACAATAGTGGATTCATTGCAATATTTATTAGGGACAATGAATTGGACTGAGACTCAGAGAGCCCTGAATGATCTCTGTGGGAATAATAATAACTGGTTATTGATGGCGAGCATAACAGCTTTGCACAAATCTGATGATGGAACCATACATTTGTATAATGACACGATTATATTCAGTTATATAGCCTAATTATAGTTATAATTGCACGATAAGAACATGTCATGAAAGTGCCAGAGCTGTCTCGGTCGTTGTCCTTAATATGTAGGTTAGCGGCAGAGCTGCTGTAGAGAGACTGTGTGAAACATGCCATAAACCCAGCCTGGCCTCCTCCACACATTCTATTGGTTAGATCCAAAAAGAGATCTTTTTAGGAAAGGCAGAGAGGAGGTGTTGTTGGGAGGAGAAGGCAGCTGGAGGCCGTAACAGACTAAACTTGGTGTCGTCGCCCCCGTCCCCCCCGACCACATCCCAGCGCAAGACCCATCATTTAAGTGGCTCTTTCTCACGACAACTGCATTGTAAAAAAAAAAAAACTGGGTTGTTGTCACTTACTGGACAAATTTAGAACTTTGTACATTCTAAGTGGTTACCCTGCACAGACGTAAACAGAGGCTAGAAAGAGAGAGACAGAGAGAAAGATATAGAAAAGGAGAGAGAGAAAGAGAAAGGGAGAGAGAGAGAGAGAGAGAGAGAGAGAGAGAGAGAGAGAGAAAGGGAGAGAGAGACAGAGAGAGAGAGAGAAAGAGAGAGAGACACCGAGAGAGAAAGAGAGAGAGAGACAGAGAGAGAGAGAGAGAAAGAGAGGGGTGGGTGAGGAAAGACTCTCCTCAGCCATCTGTTTGCCACTGTGACCTACTATCTGCCACAACTGGAGCAACGTCCTCCCCCCATCCAGCCCTGCCCAGCCTGGCCCAGCCCAGCCCTCCCCCACCCACCCAGCCGTACCCATCCCTACCCCCCACCTCACCCTGCCCTGCCCAGCCCTGCCCCCCACCATGCCCAGCCCCCCACCTTAATCCCAATGTTTGTCTCCCTAAAGGGAAAAGGCGCAGTGCTCTCATTGACTGACAGCCTTTTGCTCTAACGTGTGCTCATCTCTGACCATGCTCACAGGCAGGGTGGAGGGGTGGGGGAGAGAGAGAGAGAGAGAGAGAGAGAGAGAGAGAGAGAGTGAGGGAAAGGAGAGAAGGAGAAAGAAGGGCATCATGTAGGATTGCAATGTTTGTCTCCCCTCAGAGGGATCATCCCATGTAAGAAGGAAGCAAATCTCCTTTAGAGTATCTCTTGCTTGCGTGTGTGTGCTTGTGTGTATGTATGTATGTATGTATGTATGTATGTATGTATGTATGTATGTATGTATGTAAGTATGTATGTGTCAGGTCAGGGAATGGCCTTACTTATTCCTCGTGGCACGTGTAATACTCCTGAACTGTGTTTGGTGTCTCGTGGTGAAGCTGTAGAACGAGGGCACCATTGGGTTCCCCCCCATCTGGAGCGAGATGCTAGCCTGGGACATGGAGCCCCGCCTGGTCAGACAGGAAGCTGTAATCCACATTAGACTAAGCCATCGAAAAACAAAGGTAACCTAAATCATAGACGCCCCAGGTCTGCACCATGTGGAGGATTGTGGCTGAGCTTTCCCCTAGTTTTCCCTGGCCGTGAGAGCAGAGGTGGCACTGGTTCGTCTCATTGTCCTTTGGTTCGGATGTCCTTTCCTGGATAGATTGGTTGGTTGGAGAGGCCTGGATAGTTCATTTCCCTCAGTGGAGGAGGAGGAGGCCTGGCTGAATAGCAAAAGCCACTGTCAAAAACGGACAAGTGCTTTACTCTGTGGTTGCTACGGAAACCGCACCCATGTGATCTGCAGACGGCCCTGTTGCGAGCAAAGCGATGCTTCTGTGATACGAGACATATACAGCAGGCACCGAGAGGGGTGGGGGGATAGGCAAAGACTTTTATCGCGGAGGATACTAAACTAAAAGGTTATTTCAACTGGAATAAGCGAAATAAAGGAGGGAGGGGATGACAGGAAAAAGAGGAGGCTGAAAGAAAGGAGAGGGTCAAAAGAAAGACAGAGTGGGTCCTGTGAGATGGAGAGAGTGGCTTGTGGACCCTGTGAGGTGGTGCATATGTAATCAACCCAGGAAGGCCAAAAAGAGACAGAAAGAGAAGGGAGAGAGAGAGTGAGAAAGAGAGAGAGAGAGAGAGAGGGAGAGGGAGGGAGAGAGAGAGAGAGAGAGAGAGAGAGAGAGAGAGAGAGAGAGAGAGAGAGAGAGAGAGAGAGAGAGAGAGAGAGAGAGAGAGAGAGAGAGAGAGAGAGAGAGAGAGAGAGAGAGAGAGAGAGAGAGAGAGAGAGAGAGAGAGAGAGAGAGGGAGGGAGGGAGGGAGGCAGTGGCCGAGTCTTTTCAAATTCAGCCATGTTGGCAGCTCCCTGTGTGCGAGGCTTGCTAATAGCAGCTGCAGTGCTTCTGCATTCGCATGCTGGAGGTGGTTATGTAAACTGTCATGCTGTTGGTTGAATGTGGGAAGCTATTGGCCCGCCTCTACCTCACAGAGGGCAGCTAAGTGTGGACTGTTTGGTGTTTGGGGGAAAGAAAGTAAGGAGATACAGACCCCTTGAGTACAAATCTAAATGTCCTCTCACACAATCAACTTTTTTGGACAGTCCACTCCAATCCTCGGAACGCACCGTTCTTACAATGACAGCATGTCATTTAATCTCATCATGTTCAATGGATTAATTCCTCCATTCATCCAGCGGCTAAATAAAAGCCTGATTCGTTGGCTCTGTGATGCTTGATGTTTCCTGTCTCTCCAGGTCTTCGCCACCTATCCCAACGAGGATTATGACCGGCGCAACGAGGACGTGGATCCCATGGCGGCGTCCGCCGAGTATGAGCTGGAGAAGAGGGTGGAGAGGTTGGACCTGTTCCCCGTGGAGCTGGAGAAAGGTTAGACCACGCTCCTACTTCCCCTCTGACCACGCTCCCACTTCCCCTCTGACCAGCCCCTGCAACCTCCAGGCACATGGGTTTGTGACATAGCCAGGCTAACATTTCGGAATAGTTCTTGTGAAACGTATTTGAATGGCGAATAAGACTTAACTAGGCTACACGCACGGACTGTGATTGGAGTCTGGGAGGAGAATGGAGAGTTATATCGCCATTGTTCAGACGATAGTCAATTGTATTGATCCGTCAGTTGAGATCTCATTTTTCCAACCAACCAACCATCCATCCATGCATTGGACATCCCTCCATCTGTCCAGTTAGTGCTCCCCCCAAGACGGAACCCCATCCCTCCATCATCGGACAATACGTGACAGGAAGGTGTAGCGAGAGAAAGGGAAACCAAACACGTCCCTCTGTGTTTCTCTCCTCAGATGGCGATGGGCTCGGCATCAGCATCATTGGCATGGGTGCTGGGGCGGACATGGGTCTAGAGAAGCTGGGCATTTTTGTCAAGACAGTCACGGATGCCGGGGCGGCACACAGGGACGGCAGGTACGTGCGCACCTCCGGCACTGCCATCACTTACAAAACATCTACCATTAACACTATGCACTGCTCATTTACAGTGCACGAAGGCAACTGCTTTTCCCGAAAATAAATGTTTGATGTACATGAACGTGTTCCGGTTCGTGGGTCACACATGCATCACACACATGCGCCACGCATTTGCTTGAGACAGGTTGAGCACGTTTTTGAAATGACACGAAATGGTGCACAGGGTTAGTGCTCAGGGCTGCGGTTTCTCCCCAGGATCCAGGTTAACGACCTCATCGTTGAGGTGGACGGGACCAGCCTGGTGGGGGTCACCCAGAACTTTGCTGCCTCTGTCCTCAGGAACACCACAGGAACTGTCAGGTGCGTGAGAGAGGGGGGTGCTTTTCAACGCAACACCCAGAGACACCTGCTGTTTCCTTTTCACTACTTTCTTCTCCATCCTCCAGACTGCAGTTTAATTACCAGGTTGATATACTATATATAGCTGTGTGCTTGGCCTGTAGACAACAGTCCCATGGTACATAGTGCGTAGCTCAGAACAACACAAGGTTTCACGTCTTCAGCAATTCTAGAAATAGAAGACTAAAGTAAACCACCATTTCCTGCCCCTTCCACACCGCTCACGACAGATCACAAGTCACCAGGTTACAAATAAGGTGATGTTTTCGAACACTTCGAGAACACATCCTTTTTGAGACATACGGTATTAAAAAATCACAAGGCGGCACTTGGAGAGTGACGACAACAAGGCCACAGGAATGAGCAGTGTCAATAAAGAATGCCAGGAGTCTTTCGTTTTTTGAACCGTCTCCAGAGAGCTGTGGGGTTTCACGGCTGCTCCCCGGCGCCCTCCTTTGTCACCCTGTCGACTCATTCATAATTCAGGGCTTCGTGGTCTGCGCTATGGGGTAATTGCTAGTGTGTTGTGTGACTTGTGGAAGATCAGAGACCTTCCAGATAGCTCATGCATTATATATAAGTGGAGGATAGGATGAGGACAGTTACTGGTGTGCCTATTCATAAAAATGTCAGTCAAGCAAATAGGATACAGGAAGTATGTCTAAGCATTTAATCACCGGTTATCGCTTTAAAGGATGTTGTGGCCAGCTAAGGAAAGTACCTTCGAGTATGATTAGACATGAATTTGTTGTCACTCGGGAATGCGTCACTCGTTTTCCTGAAGCGGTTGTGGGGCTCTTGTGCAGGTTTCTGATTGGCAGGGAGAAGCCAGGTGAGCAGAGTGAGGTGGCCCAGCTGATCCAGCAGACCCTGGAGCAGGAACGCTGGCAGAGGGAGATGATGGAGCAACGCTACAACCAGTACATGGACGACCAGGAGGTACAGCAGACAGGACCCGTTATACACGTGACCGGAAACACAGCAACACAGCTGCCCGGTTTACAGACACTCACAAAGCATCAAAAAGCATGTTCTTCATTTGCTTCTGGTTTCCGAAACACAATAGACAAATTAATAGCTTGTCTCTTAATGAACATTGTTTGTTTTCACCTTGGTCAGGAAGCCACAGTAACGACAAGGTAATGCAATTTGGACAATTATCTGTGTCTTGGTTCGGATGTTTCTTTGACATTTGCTTGGCCTTTCTCTGGTCTGGTTAAAGTCATAGCAAAAATAGCATCTGGCAAACAAAGAAATAGCTTGCAATGCTGCAGCTATATCATACCACATGAAGGACACTGGCACATTCTATTAGTCAAAATGACTTGAACAACAAAAATGTTCATTAAATAGAATGCCCTTTAACCTTGTAGACATATTTTAATCTTCATATTAAGCTTTTTTCAGCTGTCGTATTCGCCCATGTGTGGCCTCTCTTTCAGCTTTAGGATTAAGATTTGTGTGCCAATACCATTTTTGACAGAGCTGACGCAAACTGTATTGGGGCACTGGGCACAGAATCTGTGCTTGTGTTTTCAGGCTACACTAGAGTCATAGCCAACTCATAAGGACTGTTTCCCAAATGAAGTCTTTCAGATATTTTGGCTTTGTCCCCACTCAACTGTGAAGTTCAGCTGTGTGTAGGAATGTTTTTGTGTAGGAATTTTTGCCTAAGTCGAATTTGGCTTCCAGGTTCCATTATACCCCCTTACAACAATTTTGCAAAACGTTTGTTCTTTCATCCCCAATGAAAGCTGCACGGAGGATGCAGCGAGAGGATTGACAAAATTCCGTTCTAATCAGGACACTCCGAGCCCCATTTGGGTTTTGATCTAGTGTTTTGCCCCATCTAGTGGCTAATCATTGCTACATCACCCAACAGAAAACCTTGACTTAGGATACTGACAGGCATAGGAGTCTGCATAGTAAGTGTTGTGGGTTAGGGCCTAGTGGACTGAAGGGAATGTTGTGCCTTATGTCTATCATCCCTCCCTCTCTCTCCAGACTGGTGACTATGGCAGCGACGAGGAGGAAGAGGATGAAGAGGAGGCCAGCCCCCCGTATCCGAGTGCCATCGAAGTGTTCGACCTGGCCGAGAATGAAGACATCTCCCCCCTGGAGTCAGACCCTGAGAAGCTGGCTCACAAGTACAGAGAGGTGACAAAGAACTTCTTAGATATTACAGTATAAACATTACAGACAGACAAAAATACTCCTTTGTCTCCCTTTTGAAGTCATATTTTTAGAACACTTTGTTGTGTCCTCAACTGGTATTTGCGCGTGTCTTCGCAGCTTCAAATAAAGCATGCAGTCACACAGGCTGAGATTCAGCAGCTGAAAAGGAAGGTAAGGCTGAGCTTTCAAGAATGACACAGTCACAAGCTATAGACACGGTTCTATCTACACCATCACAAACTATAGACACGGTTCTATCTACACCATCACAAACTATAGACACGGTTCTATCTACACCATCACAAGATATAGACACGGTTCTATCTACACCATCACAAACTATAGACACGGTTCTATCTACACCATCACAAACTATAGACACGGTTCTATCTACACCATCACAAACTATAGACACGGTTCTATCACTGGACTACACGGTCACAAACAATAGACACCGTTCTATTTACACAGGCAGAAACGATAGCCAAGGTTCTATCTACACAGTCACAAACAACAGACACAAGGTCTGTCACTGTTCTAAAAGACAGCCAGTGTCCCAGGAATGGGTTTCTCGTCTCTTACCTTACGCATGCGTGCGTCACACACGTACAGGTGAACCATGCCGAGCAGGACAAGCAGCGCTGGCGGGTGGACAAGGCCCAGCTGGAGCAGACCTTGACGGAGAACAAGGAGCGCATGGATAAGCTGGAGGGCTACTGGATGGAGGCCCAGTCGCTGTGCCAGGCGGTGGACGAGCACCTGAAGGAGACCCAGGCGCAGTACCAAGCCCTGGAGCGCAAGTACAGCAAGGCCAAGCGCCTCATCAAGGACTACCAGCAGAAGTAAGAGACTAGTGCAGGTTGTGGCATCTTTCAGGTAGGGCCAGTTGGATGGCAAATGTGTCCCTTTATGTAGAAGAAACTCAAGATAGACAAATACATTATGTGAGGTAAGGAGTGAGGGATTAGGTGGGTACTTTTTAATATAATTGTTTTGCACTTGTTTTGCACATGTTTTGTCTACTTTAATAGACAGGTTTTAAGTGAAGTGGGACAGGAAGGGCAGGGTGAGAGAGAGGGTGGGGAAGACATAGAGCAAAGGGCCAAAATCCAGATTCAATCCCAGGCCACTGCAATAACATGGTAGGCTGAGGCCTGCCATGGGCCCTGGGCCCTCGCCCACCACTTTTCATAACTCTTTTGTGACTGCTTCGTCTGCAGGGAGATCGAGTACCTGAAGAAGGAGACCCAACGTTGTGCACAAGATGGAGCCGAGGCCTCCTTGAGAGAAGAGTCCAGCCAGCTTCACGAGCAGGTGGGGGATGAGCGCCCATAATGACTCTGACACAGCCAGAGATCCCTGTCCACATCCATCTCATGTCTGTTTTCTTTATGTTTCCAGGTAGCAGATCTAGAATGCAGAGTTGAGGAGCTGAAATCTGATCCTTTATAAATAAAATTGAAAAGTCCATAAGGGTGATGCGGTGACTAAGAATATTGTGTTGTTGTACTGTCAGTGAACCCTGTCAGTTAACCCGGGGCATTTCTTGTCTCGGACTTGAGCTTGGTTTCTGGTTGCATAGGTTGATGTTCAGTATCCTCAGGCTTTGAACTGCTGCATATGAACTCTAATCTCCATCATCCTTTTGGTTTCTTACCTGTTCTGTTAACACTTCCCATTTGGGGAAAAAACTGCCTATGGCTACAGATTTGTCTAACAGTGTTATCAGCGTTTTTCTTAGCAATGGAATACTGACAAAGACTTTGATTGAACTTTGTGCCGTTTTCTGATTATTTCCAGTGTTCAGTATTTGACCATTTGGTCGCAATGATGTGTTTGTGTGAATTGCAGGCCAGGCTTTTGATTTTAATTGCCTTTACAACAAATTCCTTTGTTTTCTTTTGTTCCCCCTCTTGTTTTGTGAAAATATTTTTCTTTTCTGGGATTGTACAAAAGTGCTCCTGTTTGTGGTTTATCAAACAAAGTTTGGTTTGTATATATTTTTTATTAATATATGTATAACATTTACCATAATATAACTAATGAGATCATGGATCGTTGCATAATGATTATTGCGAAGAGGGATGTGTAAATTGCACTGAGGGAGACTATGTTGCTATGGTGCTTCACTGGAGTGAAAAAAAATATCTGAGATGTATATTGTCCAGACATTATGTGGAACCCGACATTTGTAGGTTTCAAATCCACTGAAGAGACACACTTGTAATGTTTCCACGTTAGCTTCCTTGACATCAGGGAAAGACTCCTCAAACCCCTTCCTCCTTAACGGAACAAACACCGGACAAACACCCGACCAACGGCGACAGACTGGAGTCGTACATTTGTCTGACACAGGACAACTACTGAGGTAACTTGAGCATTGGGAACCCGAGTGGACTGAAACGGTACACAGCTTCACCAGCAGCTGCCCTCCCCCACCCCGTGCAGATTCTCTGCAGAGCACACAGAACCACTGCCAGATCCACACTGCTTCAGTCTGGGGCGAAACCTTTAAAACCTTCACTCCTGTTAAGTCTCAGTATGTTTGTATAGTTTAAGATTAGATTCAGATATTTTACTCATGTTTAATATGGTGAATGCTGTAAGAAAAGCTCATGGATAAAACAAAAAACAAATGTGGTGACAAAAACAATGAAAATGGACGAGACAATGACATGTACTGGATCTGTCAGAGAAAGATGGTTCTAGCAAAGCTCAAGAATAGAATAAATATGTCATGGGCATGATTAAGTATTTTCATAAGATTCTAGGCTTGTACAGGGCACATGCTTTGCATTATATGTTTTGTGGAATAAATGGTCAAGTGATGTTGAAGTCATTTTATTAAAAAACAAGAAGCCTTCCAAAAGATACATTCTTTGCAAAGTCAATTTTAGAAAACTATTTTAGAAAACTATAGCAAGCAAAAAATCCTGATTCATTTGAGGACACTCAAAGGGAAAGAGTATAGCATGACCAGCACAGTTAAGTGGCACATTAATGCTTGTTACGGGAGTAAAAATAAATTATGACAGAACAAATAAACATTACACAATTATACAACATGAAGACAGAACTGGGCTTTTTCTAGTGCTTTCTATTGAGGAAGCACTTACAAAGCGCAAGATAAAACGCATCTAGAATTAAGGGATAACGAGCCCTATTGCCAAACCTTTAATTAAAGTTCAACAAAATAAAAACCCTCTACATGTACAATGCTAATGAAGCATGAAGCCCTTGGGAAGCTCAACAATAAGTATTGATCTGAAGTCAAACTGAAATGTGGGTGTGTTATGGCCGGGTAACACACAATGTGCATTTCGAAGCGACCCGTGCACCTAGTACGTGTGCATTTTCTGGTGGTGCCTCTTCAAGTGATAACCTCGCGAAAAGCTCTTCCCACACTGGGTGCATTTGAACAGTCTCTGGCCGCTGTGGAGGAGCTGGTGAGCCTTCAGGCTCTGGGGGCGGCTGAAGCTCTTGCCGCACTCGGAGCACTGGTGGGGCCTCACTCCCGTGTGCTTCCCCTCGTGGCGCTTCAGGTCCCCGGACTGCCGGAAGCTCTCCCCGCAGTGGGTGCACAGGTAGGGCTTCTCGCCGGTGTGCGTTCGGATGTGAACATTCAGCTGGCCGATGAGCATGAAGCACTTCTCGCAGTGAGGGCAGCGGTGGGGCTTCTCCCCCGTGTGGAACAGGTGGTGCTGCTTGAGGGCGTACAGGCACGAGAAGCCCTTGCCGCACTCCGTGCACAGGTACAGGATCTCGCTCTGCTTCATGCACTTGTGGGCCTTGAAGCTCTTGAAGGAGTTGTAGGACTTGCCGCATTTCGCGCAGTTGTGCGCCTCCTCGGCTTCGTCGGCGTGAGGCGAGACCTCGCTGGAGCCCAGCAGAGAGACGAACTCCACCGGGTGGTGCCTCTTCATGTGCTTGTCCAGGTACAGCTTGGACGTGAAGGAGAACTGGCAGTAGGAGCACGGGAAGATCTCGGAGGTGAACTGGACCTTCTTGCACGAGTCCATCTCCTGGTGCCGCTTGAGGGCCGCCGGCCTCGTGAAGAGATGGCCGCAGTCGTCGCAGGGGTAGGTCTTCCCCGAGTGCGTGACGCGATCGTGCCGCAGGAGGTTGCCGTACTTTTTGAAGACGGCGCCGCACTTGGGGCAGATGTACGGGCCCTCCTTGGACCTGGAGCACTCGTGGCCTTCGAGCTCCTCGGGGTCGGCGAACGCTCCCTTGCATTCCGCGCAGTCGTACGCGGTCGTCTCGCCGTCTGCGTCCATCCCGTCTGGAGATTCTGAGTCGGGCGCTTCCGGGCCGCGGCTGCCCTGCTCCCTCTGGACCGGGCCTGGGGATTTCCTCTTCACGGTGGACTGCCTACGTTTGGGTGCTATGAGCCTGGTGATGGCCGACAGCCTCGACCTGCTTCCCAGGTGCTTCATTCTCTGGGAGCGAGGCCTGGTGGTGACTCCAGCCGCCTGGGCCACCGACAGCGGCGCTACGAAGGTCGGGTCTGGGTCCTCGGACTCATCCACAGGCACCCGGTTCTCTTCTTCATCCTCGGAGGCTACGTCTGCCACCTGGGTCTTCTTCTTCTGTCTCTGGTGAACCTGTAGGTGCTTGTCCAGGTCGGACAACTGGCTGAAACACCTCTTACACTGGCTGCAACAGTAGGGTTTTGGCGTGTCGGAGTGGACGTTTTGTTGGTGTCTTTTGAGGTGGTATTCGTTCGTGAACACCCTCCCGCAAGGGGAACACTTGTGGGGTTCCTCTTCCGATACCCCGCTGGCGTCCTCTGTGAGGGCTGGCGGGGGTTCTGAAGCACCATTGGTTGAAGTATTTAATGGATCCGGTGGATTTTCGGTTTGAGAGGGGTGTTCCGATTCCGTTGGATCAGCCCCAGGCGAGGATGGGCGGTTGGGTGAGGCGGTGACGGCGAGGGTCACTTTCACCCGCCTCAACGGCCTCTTTTGGTGAGTCAGCTGGTGCCGACGCAGGCCAGACGACTGGCTGAAACACCTCTTGCAGTGGATGCAGCAGTAGGGCCGTGTCCGCAGGTGGACGCTTTGCTTGTGTCTTTTCAGGTGGTGAGAGTACATGAACACCTTGCCACACTGGGAGCACTTGTTGGGGTTGTCCTCCGGTTTGTCCTCGGCCGACACCTCCGCGGGGCCCGACGGAGACGGCGCCGCGGCCCCGTTGGCCGACGGGCCCTCCGGCTCCGTCGCACCGCCGGGGAGGAGGTCTACCAGCTTAGGGGGAAGACTCAGAGGGTGGTGTCCACATACGGGGGGCTCTGGCCCAGGTAACGCAGCAGCCTCTTCTACGGTCTCGGGGTGGCAGCTTTCTGTGTGTCTCTGCAGGTAGCACTCTGTGGTGAAGGAGAGCGGACACTGGGCGCAGAGGAACATCTGCGAAGTCGTGCCGTCCTCTGGAACAGAACGCAGAATACAGTTCAGAGATGTCTGGGAAGCGTATTACACAGCTTACACCGCACACGATCATCTACCCTTACAGTGTCAACACAGCGACACGCGTTACGAAGTTCTCAGCAGGGAAACCAAACGAAAATCATGCGGAGAGACGACAACTACCTGCGGGAGTGCACTTCCGGAACCAGATCTGGTTCCAGGCGTCCGTAGGCTGGCTAACGAACTGGTTACTGGGCCACACCATCAGCTCCTCTCCCGCGAGTATGGAGCGGCAGCAGTGGAACAGGACACTCCCCCGGCACTGGACGACCAACAGGTTTGTCTCTTCCTCGTGGCGAGCACAATTGACGTACCTGAGGGAGACGGGCGAGAAACGCAGGGAGCTCCGTGACTGCGCTCCGTCACGGACGGACAGGCGGACACAGGGTGACACAGGGTGACGCGCGAGGCAGCCGGACTGCAACGCGACGTGGCAAGCGGCGGTTACCTCATCCAGTTGGAATGCGTCTCCCTTGACGCATCGATGTACTCGTACTCGCCCGTTCTTCTGCAAACCTGGGAAATCAAGAGTATTGCTCAAACTGGAAGTATTGATCGACTGGCAAAACAACACGACCAGCGATATCTTGAGTTTGCACAACCGAGAGCACTGAGCCTCTGCACCATGGAACAACCACTGCATTGCAACTCGCAGATCGGTAGCTCAGAAATATGCGCTAAACAATACATCGACATGTAGGCCTAGTCAGTAAGCAGATGCCTTTATCCAAAGCGACACCATCTAGCTGACTTCTGCATAAACTGGCAGCTTAGCCGCTGATGTCTTAACGCTCACCTCCCAGGAGTAGTCACTGTTCACGGCCTCCTCGTCTGTGATGATCTCTCCCTCATAAGGCCCAAAGTGCATCCCCGGAGACACAGTTGGCCCCTGGTTCATGACCCCTAGTCCTGCGCCTGGGATGCTGGACCTGCCAATCATCAGGCCATGAGGCAGAGTGAGCAGAGCCCTCTGAGGGACTCCTGTTGCAGTGGGGGAGTCCAGCACAAAGGATGGCCCTACACCACCTTGGAGGTCACACTGGTCTTTGAACAGGTTATGGCACTCCTCACAATCTGTAAAAAAAATCCACAACAAACAATGTTTCTCATGAAACAGTCGAGCCTTGTAATGCACGTTGAATAACCAGCAAGGCGAACGATGATTGGTAATCAATGTGTTAAGCAGCTACAGGTGAAGCACCTCTCAAGGAACAACGTGCTCACTCACAGATGTTGTCTGAGGGTGGAGGGTCATCCTCCTCTTGAACCATGGTTTCCAAGACATTTTGGATAGGACTCACAGTTTGCTCCTCGAGTAACACTGCAGTGCAAAACAAAAACTAAACTGAGCATGAATTGCATATTTTCTCCCTGCAGTACAAGTACTACAATTTGGGAGCCCTGACTCCAGGACTTTTTGGAGTCTTACCTGTAGTGGTGTTGCCATCGCAAGGTTGGTATTCCTCTGTTACAATAATCACTTCCGTGACAGTCTCTGCCCACTCTACGATGCTGCCCCTCTCTGACATAGGTGCAAACTCTAAAATGGACACAAATGAGTGAGCATGTAACACTGGCTAACCCACTGTTTCACACAGCACCACTGGTTAGCCTATTAAAATGTCGTTTATCTGGCATTAGATAATAGCTGTGATACTGCTGTCTCAGACGACTGAGTTGGCTAAGTTAGTTAAATGTCACACAACAGTAGTTAGCTGCCACTACTAGAGACATGTACTGCTATGTACTGTGGCTAGCTAGCATTAGCCTAGCGAACGTACAAGTAGCTAACAAGCTAGCTAGGTTAAAACAGCTGCCAAGTCCAGATGTAGGAATTGTGTGTTTTATAAGCTACTTCGGTAAGGCTAGCTACATGAGGGTATGTTTACCAACCTGAAATAGCTAGCTAACTAACCCGTTATTGCTTAATTGTGACAGCTGGATACGATATCCGTAGAGTAGACTACACAAGCTAGCAAAGACGAGCCGCCAAAATACGCATTAAGGGAAGCGTCATGAACCGACGTAAATCAAAACACATTTTCAAAATAAAAGTCAGTTAACCAAATCTTTCTGGCAATGGTTATGATCAAGTACAAAACAACTATGAGTAAGAAGTAATGTAAATGCTCTCCGTAGTCAGCTAATGTCTTGGAGCTTTGTCGATAAATAGACCGCTGAAATAACAGCAATGTTAACCAATTACAAACGTTATATTAAATATTTGTATGTCAAATTGTAATATACTTAAATCATCTGTTTAGATATCGGCGCCGCTGGTGTAGTGGTATCATGCAAGATTCCCATTCTTGCGACCCGGGTTCGATTCCCGGGCGGCGCACGGATTCTTTTTTTGTTTTGGCACATTCAAACACATAATTGCATTTATGGGATGTTAGAATATCGAGGTTTAAATGTCGTTTTATTTGCAAAGTATGGTTGACCAAAAGCAAAGCCATTGAGTCATATTTACTATCTGTACTATCGCTTGCTTGCGTTGCATGGCAACAAAGCAATCAGCTTGCTACACACCGACTTCTAACTTCTCAATTGTAAGCTACACAGTCAGACCAGAGCGACTATTTCAAGGAAACAGACCCAACTTGTCTAAATTGTCCACGCGTAAAGAGCAGACTAGACAATGAAACACTTTGAAAATCAACAGTGTATGTTACAAATCGACTCTGCAAAAGAGGTCTGTTGCAAAGTGAAGGATGAAGATGTTCACATCTGCGGAAGTTGCCAATCATGTATCTTCACTTCTAAACTTTCGGATTCAACTCAGTGGTTGTGGCGCGCTGGAGACGCGTCCAAACGGAGATTTCTCACCGGCATCCTCATGCGCTGTCACAGTGTCGACATTCTTGAAAATGTTCAAAATGTTCTTCAAGTGACATTTGGGAAAGACTTCACCTATAGTAGGTCTAAACCGAAGCCGAGTTTGCCTGAAGACATGAGCACTTGGAGTTCTGACCGAGCGCTTGATACAAAAGTTCTTGGTGCGGAGATGTTGGACACTTGGGATTGGTTTAGTCGCAGTCACCACTGGATACAATGTAATTATCTTTTGGGAATTCTGTCTCTTTGTGACACCGATCTTCTTCACATGCTGGGAAACCTAACCAGTGTGCTTTTGGTGAGAGAAAAACGGTCCTTTCTTCATTTTAACGGTAAGCATCATCCAAACTGCCATTCCCATTATAATAGCCCACGTATTCAAATGCAGATACAAAATCAAAACAGACTTTTATCTTATTTATCAGCTCAGGATGATGAACCGGAGGACGAGGCCTCCTCAATTGCGGAGTCCAGTTACACCTTCAATTCCCTGGATCGTCCTGACTTGGAGCTTCTTGTCCGAACCAGTTCTTTTTATGATCCAATAGACAATGACCCTGACTTAAGCACTCTTACTGCTGGGCTGAAGGTTTGCCATACCTCAGAACTGTGTGAGTGCACAGAATGAATGATGGACATGTAATATCCATACAAGCTGTGTAGCTTTTTAGGGGCAACTGAAGCTTTCAGTTACATTGCATGCCGTGTTCAATGGAGAGTGATCAGTCTTGTTTTCTTATGCTCAAATTCACTCTTACCTCCTCGTTGTCCCTCTACGATCCTCTAATTCACAACATGTTTTTTTTTGGTGTTTCCCAGCTAAGAACAGGCAGCTTACATCTGTTACTCCCGGAACCTTATCGAGCCTTGGCAGAATGTTCACAAAGGAAGAACAGTGTGAAGCTAGTGACACAGACTCAGATGACCCTGCTCTCATGGTGGTCCCGAGGTCCTCTAGGTCACTGTCTGGGGTCAGTCGGTACAGAGACTTCATCCGGGGTCTCCCTGTTCATCTTGCTAAGTATATCTTATGTAAGCCCTCTTTTCAGTGAACTGAATTATTGTTATATTTATAACCTATGTGTACATGTTAATGCCAAGGTTTCACTTTTGGCCATTTTAAGATAATACTATCCCCACCCCCCGGCCCTGGCCGCAAACACCCCCCCCCCCCCCCCCACACCCCCCATGGTTGATCACATTGCAGATTGAATATCTCACGTGAACTTGTGTGCACTTATGGCCTCACATGCCACCTGATATCCTGTGCTCCTTTGAAGGGGATGAGTGTACTCTGCTCTGGTCCCATTGTGTATACGGACGTACCTGTTGACATATCCTTGAGTCAGCACCGTGAAGACACAGAGCACTGTCATGGTGATGACTGTTACTCAGGGGTCCTTGTTAATAGATCGAGCTATCTCTCTCTCTCTTTCTCTCTCTCTCTGCCTTGGTCTCCCTGAACGCCCAAAGACAATAAAATCTGCTTGACAACCAGTTCATAAATACTAGGTATCTCCCCTGGGACATGCTTCACAAACTATTTCATTTGTTGTCTCTTTATAGTGTTTCGTTTCAAATATTTGTGCACGCTGTCTAGCATCTGAATCACATTGCCTGTGCATTGAGAGAAAATGCATGTCACTGCATTCTCCAAACACATTATTACATCATGACGGTTTCCATGGAGAAACAAAAGCTAGAATTGCAATCAGCCATTCTGAGTTCATCACCAATAACCCTCATTCAGTCGACTGTCAGCTATAACCTCTGGGGGATTGCCACTTGCCATATCCTAAGAGACTCATGGGTGATATCTATGTGTTTTAGGCTTGCTAGACAAAACCTCTCTGGGCATCTGCCGAGATGTCTCCCGACACTGGCGTTACCTCACAGAGGGTACCCAGGAAGACATTAACGCCATAAGAACCAAGCAGAACCAAGCAATGATGATGCAGGTATTGAAAAGTCCAAAACATCTGCTCAGCTAGTCAATCCATAATCCTGTTTCTATGGCATTATTCCTATTGATTTGATGACATAGAAAAATACAAATACACACATGTTGCTTCCAGGGGAGCACTCATAGTGGACCAAGCCCTGTCTATGCCAAGATCCAAGAGATCCTGGTGCCCCTTCGAGATGATGAGAAGCACATGCACCCTGGTGACTGCTTCTCCAAAGTCCGAAAGGTAAACACAAGTTCACAATGTCATAAGCTGGAATGGTCCAGCCCTTATATCTTACCAAGCCAATTAAAATCCAGGAATGGTCATTGGCTGTGTGCAGGTAGAACGTAAGCTAATATCGATTATTTAAGTCAGACTGTTGCTTTTCTGTGCTGCCCTGCGTCCATGTCTGTCGGCTCGACAGGAAAGGGGTTTCGAGGCCGTCTACGCAGACGTTCGGACCAAGGTCCTGGAAATGGAGGAACGGAATGTGTTCTGCGGAGAGTACAACGTTGCCGTGCTGCTGGACAGGTTAGTGTTGTTACTGTTTCATTCAAGAATGACTCCAGGAAACGTACTCTGAGTTGCTGGACATTGGAACAGCACTCATTCCTCGACTCTCGACTGTTGATGCCGGTGTATACGTACGGAAGTTCTATTGAAACAGGTTCCTTCAAGAGGATATTTTAAACAGTTTTGATGTCCTACAAACAGCAGAAAGAAAGTTAGTTTGTTCATAGACCGGCGGTCTGACATAAAAACAACACCAGTGATTAGTGACTATTTGAATGATGGTAGTGAATAGTTGATACTGATCCTTGCTAATCTGCTGTACTTTCCACATGCACTATTTATATGTTGCTTTGGGTAAAAGTGTCTGTTAAATAAACTGTAGACAAAGCAATCGTCCCACACGTACCAGAAGCAGTCATAAGAAGATTGGTGATTCGGCCTTTGTCAATTACGCCCCAAAACTATGTAACAAATTACCCATAAATATTAGGGAAGCAAATACGCTAGACATTTTTAAAAGACAGCTTAAAACCTACCTTTTTACCGAAGCATTTAAGTAATTTGATCTCAGAAGGGTTTTACTACTTTTATTAGTTATATTATTGTTTTTATAATTAGCTATTTTAATTATTACTTTTATCACTTGTATTATTGTTTTTATTGATTTTATGTAAAGCACCTTGAGCTACACTTCTTGTATGAAATGTGCAATATAAATAAAGTCTGACTTACTTACTTACTTAGGAATGTGCTTGTTTCTCAGAGAGGACAGCTCTCGGGTGGTGGACTACAGCGGGGGGCAGATGGTGGCCACGGGCTCCAAGGACCGCATTGTGCGCCTCCTAGACCTGGTGTCCCAGAAGGAGGTGTCCCCCGTCATCCAGGGCCACGCGGGCAGCATCCGGGCCCTGCTGCTCTGTGAGCAGAGAGGCCTGCTGATCAGCGGCAGCTACGACCTCAGCATCAGGTCAGCGACACCATCCAAGCCTGACACCATCAAGTCTCCTAATCCTCCATATTTCCTCGCCGGACCCAAATGTCTCCCCCGCCTGCATGGGGATCGATGAAGTGTATCTTGTCTCTTATTCACATGGGAGTATTTGTTCACGATTGTGTGCAGGTTTCTCCACAGAGAAAACTGTAGGTGTAAGGGATTTTGCAGTTTAGCTGTTTTATATTTAGGTGTTGGAATCTGAAGACCGGAGCCTGCCTTGCTCATCTGTCCGGACACTCGGGCACCATCAACTGCCTGGACCTACACGGTAACAGACTAGTATCAGGTGCCAAAGACTGCCATGTTAAAGGTAAGGCCTCCTCACACTCACCTTAGCTCCTGTCTTGGTCCCGTGGGCAGTTAGAGCAGGTATCCACATCTATAATGCTTGGATCTCTCTGTCTCTGTCTCTGTCTCTCTCTCTCTCTCTCTCTCTCTCTCTCTCTCTCTCTCTCTCTCTCTCTCTCTCTCTCTCTCTCTCTCTCTCTCTCTCTCTCTCTCTCTCTCTCTCTCTCTCTCTCTCTCTCTCTCTCTCTCTCTCTGTGCTAGTGTGGAATTTGCAGACAGGGACATGCTACAACAAGCTCAAGTTCAAGCACAACAGCCCCATCCTGTGCGTGAAGTTGGACGAGGCGTTTGTGCTGAGCAGCTGTGAGAAAGGCCTGGTGAAGATGTGGGACTTGGAGACCGCCTCAGCGGTCAAGGTGAGAGGCGATTCTGCATATCCGCCCACAAAACAGATTCGCAGTTCGAGAGATAAAAAATGCGACGTTTTGATTGAAACGGTCGCTCAATCGACTCGTCAACCCGCTAATCCTAGGTTATAGATGCCCACCAGAGCTCCGTCAAATGCCTGTTCTTCGACTCTTGGCACATCCTGTCGGGGGGTTTGGATGGTCAGGTCATGGCATGGAGCACCAACCGTGACATGGAAAGGTGCCTAATGACCTACTGCCACCCCAAGTAAGCATGGCCGCCCTCTCCGCTGACTGCACAGTCTCTGTATGTAAGGTGGAGGTGCTCTGACTGGACCGGTTATCCCCACAGGGAGGTCTTGACGCTGACCCTCCTCTACCTCCGTGTCATCACCGGATGCGTGGACGGAAAGATCCGGATCTTCAACTTCCTGTCCGGGGAGTGCCTGAGGGTCATAAGGGCTGGTGGTCAAAAGAGTCCGGTGCAGTCCCTTCACATCCACAACGACAAGTGAGCTCTCTAAAACCCGAACTCACCCCTCTTCCATTCACGGCAACTCTACCCTACCACTGTGGCCGTTTCTGTTTTGTTTCTCCTCCCTGGCTGACGGTTAGCCTTCCTCCCCTTCCTTCCTTCCCCCCCAGCATTGTCGTGAACACACACAGCAGCGTCATGCTCTACCAGTTCGCCAAGATAGACTGGGACTATAAGCTGTGCGCTGAGAAGGATGAGCTGGCGGTCAACACGGGGGCCACTAGGAGCTCGCTCCGGAACGTCCCCTATGCCTGTGTGCGGGCCGAGCGCATGGCACACGTGGGCACTGCCAACAGGAAGATTTTCGACAGAGAGGGGACGACGTCGGACAAGCCGGCCCTGTCGCACCACGCCCGGTTCCTGTCTGCCCCCAGCATGCGACGGGCACAGGGTGAGTAGAATATAACTGGTTAAAAAGTATTAAGCTATCTGTAGATTGGAGAGAGAATCTAAACACACAATACACACTGTCGGTAACAAAGTCTCTCTGAGGCATGAAGGCCAGAGGACAGAATTTATAGTGGAAAGGGAACAACAAAGAAAAGTTACAAAATCCTTGATCTCTTCCACAGACAGTGAAAAACAACAGAAACACAAAGGTATCCTAATATATCATATTCTGGCACAAGTGAGCTATCAGTTAGAGCAGTTGACTGCAAATCAAGAGTTCAAATCCCCCCTATGCTGTACATCACTTAGGAGAAAAATCTCCTGCTCATAGATCACATAACCACGCGGTCGTGACCGTGGCCGGGGTCGTGTCGTGTTTCCTCAGCGGCCCAGCAGGAGTCCCTGAGACCGGCCTCGTGGAGCGAGCTGCAGGGAGCGCGGCGGTGCATGACCTTCATAGACCTGCAGCGAGAGTTCATCAGCCAGCCCCCCTCGGCCCTGGCCCCCGGCAGGCCTGTGAGCGGCTACAGCCGGGACCCCCAGAGCAGGGCCGGCCACACGGCCAGGACGGCCCCCAGCAGCAGCTCAGGTCGGTCGGCTGCGGAAGAGCCTCAGCTCTCCCGCGACTCTGTCTCACGTCATGTTTCAAGTTTCAAGTTTATTTAAGTAGAAGTAAAATTATGTTGGAATTTAGTGCTGCTCCAATCCTTAAGTCAAATCCTTAACTGGAATTATGGAAAGTGGAATCTTAAGTCCTACAGTAGGCCTTGGTTCAATATCTTAATGTAGAAATAAATCCTTGTGATATGTGTGACAAAGGGGGTTCGTTTTTTCCTTTTAATCCTAGCTTACGTTTCTTCACTCACAGCGAGAGAGTCCTTTGTGACCACCAGGTGGGTTATGACCCAGAGTGAGAAGGCAGTCCTGGAGCGGGTCAAGAAGAGGGGTCCCCATCGACCCCTGACCTCCGACAACATCCTGCTGAGGGTGAACAGCGCCAGGAAGCCCACAGACCAGGCCACCGTCAACATGGAGCTCAATGCCAGGGTGCGTGACGCCTGGGGCTCCCCCCCGCCCCCGCCCTCCCCCCCAGCCCCGCAGCACAAGGACCCCCACCCCCCCAAAAAGAAGCCCCACCCCTCACCGCCCCAGGCCTTCCATGGCATGACCAAGACCTACGTCCCTCTCATAACCATGCCCCTGGACCTCAAAACAAGGTTCTCCGTCCACAGGCCAGACGTCCGCTCCACCGTCCCCTCAGCCACCCTGGTGCGCCCCCAAACGGGCCTCAGCCCTGGAGGGCCTCCGCCTCCTCCGCACCGGCGCCCCCAGAGCTCCCCTAGCCCGGGGAAGGCAGCGCGGAGGGTGGGCGCCTTCACCACGACGGCCCTGGAGGATCCCGCGGCGCCGCAGCACATGTTTATGACGGCGAGGAGTGCCCGACCTGGGCACCGCGTGGACTTCCAGATGCCGGGCAAGACGAGTCCCGCCCACCGGGCTCTGGACCCCTTCAGGGAGCGAGGGGGCTTCAGCCTGCACACTGACAGCCAGCTGGAGGAGGTGCTGAGGGCACAGGCCCAGAGCCAGGACCGGGACCAGGGGTCCTCTGCTAGGAAGCAGGAGAGGCAGAGGAAGAGGATGTTGAGGATGAAGAGGAAGGGTTACCCCATGACTGACTACGCCAAGGAGGACCAGGTCTACGCGCCTGAGCTTGGACCTGATGCTTACATCTGAGACACACGCCTGCACCAGACATGGAGACACACCAAGACACCCATCTTTCTTGGCTATTTCCTTTGAAAAGGCACACAGTTAGCAGTGGTTTTTTTGAAACAGATGATTCCGAATCACTTTAAGTCATACATTTCCTCAAAAAAAAAAATTGCTCTCTGCTCCTCTTGCTTATACCGGACCTAATAATGCAGCATTCATGTTTTAAAAGAGGCTACCTATGGCAGAGGAGTTTTAATGTGTCTCTGTACCATGTCCTAGAACGTACAGTATATATCTATATTATCACTCTGTAATCTAATATCTTTATCGGTGACTGGAGATAGCAGGATACTTTTCATCTGTACCAATAAATTATTTGACCTTACATACAGCCGGTTTACGTCTAAAAGTATTTCTAAACCATCCTGAATGTTACATGGGTGACCAGCAGAGGTCAGAATTGTATTGTTCTGGATCTTGGATGATGCTTAACCCAGGTTGGGTACATCTCTTACATGACTCTTTTTTACTTCATTATTCAAGCGAAAAGCTAATTTGGACAGAAAGTAGGATTTCAGTAGATTGTGGGTATAGTGGGCTGCTATTGTTGGACTGTTATTCAAACTGTCAATGCATGGAAAAACACTGAATGGGTAGTTTAGAATCAGATGTTGAGTCGGCAATTCACGCGTTTTAGTTTAGTTCATTGGTAAGTTGGTTGGTTTCAAACTCTGTCCAGCTAACCAGCCACAATGCTCATTCACTACCCCTCTGATCCCTCATCAGAACGAAACCAATTCTTTGAGTCGCCCTTGCCAGCGACAGCCATTCAACCTGTCACCTGCCCTCTGGCCCCGGAGCTTGGAGACATCAATAAGGGTGTGTGGGGGAGGGGAGGGGGGGCTGCCTTTGACGGTTGCAGCACAGCAGCTGGCCAGTAGCAGAACAGAAAGAGGTAGAAGAGGGTGGAAGCAGGGGAGGAGAGTCCTCTTTCAGAGACAGTCTGTAGCTAATTTGATTTAATCTGCAGAAAATTGAGGGTTTTACTTCACCCCGCCCTTCTTTTCTACCGGGGGACTGACCGTGTCTGAGAAGGGGCAAACAATACACCCTGCCCCCACTTCCTGCCCTCCCCACCTTGCCCCATTGTCCCCCAGGTACGGGACACCTTGTCCAGGGTCACCGAAGCCCCAAGGGAATCAGGAGTGTGAAATCAAGGCAACGGTGGCTGAAGGGGAAGTCTCCATGCAGGGATACCCCGAGACCTGCTGCCCTGAGCAGCTTCAGCATGGGCTGGCAGGGGGCGGGGCTGTGGGGCTGGGGATGTGGACCGGGTGAGCAGGGCAGCACTTCAAAGAAATGAGAGTTCCCCCAAGAGAGAGTTTCCCCCCTAGAGACCGGCCACAGGGGTGTGGGGGAATTGGGTTGGTGGGACGAGTGGGGGTGGGCGGGTACGGTTGGTGTTTGAGGGCACAGGAAGCACAGGGAAATGGGTGAGCTGGTGGAGCAAATGTGTGGACGAGGTAGTACATGTTGACAATACTATCGTCACTACTAAAGGCACACTGCGAAGTAACACTCGAAATGTGTGTTTCTAGTATTATTAACGTGCTCAAACCTCAATCCCTGGTCCAGGATTGTATCTGCACCATTTGTCATGCTGTGTCACAGGGCAGGATTGAACTCTAGCTGTGGGGACACAGAGCAAAGGGCCAGTCAGGGCTCAGAGGACAGGATTTACACAATCAAGATGGGAATAACGCTGGATTTGCATGCTTCTCAGACGGTTGGCTGACATGCCCGGAAGCTGTGCAGTTTATCGCCCCACCACAACCACTTACACTGCATCTGATGCTTTTGAATATGCAAATCCGGATAAGAGGATCCGCAAATGAATCCATCAACAAAGATTCAATAACGACCATAACATGAATTTAGACGGTTTTGACATGTTTTTATAGGCTACAAATAGGAGCACTTTATCAGCACTTTCGGCACACCAATTTATGAGACAGGATGTACTTGAAGAGCCAGGGAAACTCATAGGGAGCTGGTGAGGACTACAAGTCAGGCTGTTCTGGTCCTAATGAGAACCACCAGGAGGTATCCCCATATAGGAGCCATGGCAGGCCCAGAGATCTGAGAACAGGCCCAAAACGCCAACCTCTATTCCTTCCACATGGTGCTCAGGAGAGCAGGTACGGTCGGGTGACCTCAGCTGCAGATAGACATCACAGCCGTAAGGGGATATGGCTACAACGAGGGGGGGAGGCGATTATCAGGAACACCAATACCATGATACGGGACGATTAGCATCCAGCCAAGCCAGATAGATAAGAGGGGATCTGATTGCTCATTGATTGTCTCTCTGGGGTGGATGGGCCCGGTTTTGGTCCAAAGACTCTTGATTGGGCCAAGACAGGGAACTGAACCCAGTGTGACCACACATGTGGAGGGTGATCAAAGGGAGGGCTGCAGGCTGGTGATGGCTTGTGTACACTGTGGGGCTCAGTCCTCTAGATGGGATGAGGCCTAGACGTTAGCCACATGCTAGCATTGATGAATGGCCATGGAATTTAGACTAAAAATTTGACTTCAGTGTGTAGAACACATCCGTGCTGTTCTCGTTTAACTTGTCTGTTTAACCCCTGTGTGGTGTTTGAGTCTACGCGACTCGTTTTGAATGGCAACTGGAAAAAAAAGTATAACATTTCACAAAATTAAACAATTCTGCACATTCATGCCCTTGACACATTTATATCCCTTACGTAGTGTTCCCAGGGATAGTAAAAGTGTGTGGTGGGTGGGTAGGTGAGAAAAAAAGGATTAACAAAAAGGTTTAGAACACTTTCAAAATAGCGACACAGTCCCTCTTTGGCCTCTAGGGGGCCCTCTTGCTTCAGACACCGGCCCTCTGGAGGGTGAAGTGCTGTGAGTTGATATGGAAGTAGCTTGGTGCTCATGCCAGTTGTAAATGTTTCACCCGCTCTGTGCCACGGCGTGTCATGACTTCCTGTCACTTCCTGTCATGAAACCCTGTGTGTTTCACTGTGGGCCCACCGTTCCTCCAGCACTCTGCTGAGGAGGGCCGTGTTCACTGTCCATCTCTGTGTCCCTAACTAACAATAACAGGACGCTTTGGCACCTCAGCCTTACCCGGTTTACCGAGTCAGCCTGTTCAACCTATTGGTTTTCTTTTCGGCTTTCCTCGAAGAAACAAACTAAAATGGGAGTCTGATGTTTCATGCTGTCAAAGCAGGCTATGAAACATGTGCTTTACAAGCTATTGGAATACAGTTGTTTCTTGCATTTTCACGAGATCTCTTTGTGACTGCGTTCCAATGTGCCTCTATGAAGCAGCGGTGAGGGGTGCCAGACACTGACCCCTGGTCTCAATGGCCCCCAGTATTCTCTGAGCTGTTCCAGACACACGCAGGCGACAACGTTAAGTGTCATAATTTTACTATTTTCTGAGACGTAAATAAGGAGAAGTACAGGTCAAAGGTCACCTGCATAAAACTTCCCCGTTTGGGGGCGGGTGGACGTGCGGTGGCTGGGGGGAATCAACCTGAGACAAGTGGCCAATTCACACAGGAAAAGGTTACGGCAAACAGCCCCCGACACGTTTCCTGCCTGAACAGGAACAGAAAATTAATTGTAACGCAACACTCAACGAGGCGTCCGTCCACCACAGAAGAAGAACAGAACTGCCCAAAGTCCTGAAGCTACAGGGGTTGCGATGTCGCACATTCGCCGACGCGCAGCAATGCTGACTCTTTGAGGAGGGCGTTTGAAGAGAAATAATCGACAGGAGAAGGAACGACAACAGCCTAGCCAACTCGAGTGAGACCAACAGCCACTTAGACAGAGTGGACAAGCACATGTTCCAAACAACACTGTGGCATAAATGCCCTCAGAGCTCAAACACACTCTCAGACAAATTCGACTAATGGACAGCTTAATCAGCACACCCCAGTCATGCACTTAATCCAAGTTTACAAGCAAATAGCTACGAGCTCATGTCAACTACAGATGTTTGCTCTCTTCCCGACCCTGATAGCGAAAAAGGTCCAGCGGGATAGGGGATAGGCTGTACCTGATAAGAAGGAGCAAATACACTCTCTCTGTCTCTGTCTCTCTCCTTTACACACACACACACACACACACACACACACACACACACACACACACACACACACACACACACACACACACACACACTAATCTCAGAATTTGAAGTTGCCATTCCTTAGTCAGCTTCTCCTAAACAAAGTTTTCCCATTCTTTGTGTGCCATAGGGGAGAACACTATGTTTCTTCACTCCTTGTCTGGGGCCGAATCCTTAAGTTTGGGTCAAGCAACAGCAGATCATGTTGTGGTGTGAACTTCCATTGACCTGATATGGGAGCTTATGATTGTAAGACTTGGCAAAGATCCAACTGGGCTCAGCCCCTCTGAAACCCTCGGCTCACAATTCTACATGATTGATGGATACTCTGATCTGCTGAATTGTCTCACAGGAAAGGAATTTGACCATATTTGTATCCCATACAATATTCACATGCATGTAGTAAATCGGACAAAAGCCGACCTAAGAACTAGACAATATGTTTCTAAAGCATGCCAAGTGCTGTTTACTGAATTGGTTTGTTCAGGATATTATCAAACAGATGTAATCAAGGGCAGCACGCAGCTCAGTCAGAGTGATTTCTCATGGGCATTCGGTTGACAGCTCCTGTTTTTACAGTAAATACTCTGCAGGTTTGTCACCGTCTGTTGACTTGCTCTCAGTCCAGTGAGGACCCTTCTGGGACCCCAGGGGGTACAGTGAGAGGGACCCAGCTCTGATATCTCACAGCTTCATGTGATTTCGATCATGTTGATACAAGTGCTGTAAAATAACACAACGCCTATGAATCACAGAGTTTGTGTTTTCAATTTGGCTGTTATACAAAGAACCGTCGGGAGACAAGAGATAAAATAAGCCATATTAGCAGCAGATGTTTGAGGGCTGACTCTGTGCCTCTTCTCAACATTTTCCACTGAGTAGCTGGATAACAGAAATTACCACTAGAGGGCTTGGTCATTTGCTGTTAGATTTGCACTATGATGTCTCAAGGTCTGCTGTCTAAACATGTTTGGTACGACTTTGCCTCAATTAATCAGACCACTGCTGATTCGAGATAACATTTGTTTCGACAGGCAGGCATGTAAATTCAACCAGACTGACAAATACTACGGGCCAAAGATGTCACACAGAGGACATATTGAACCCCATATTGAGTCCCCTTGCACATTAGAGAGTTCATGGCCATGTTGCAGAGATGTCACCACAGAGAAAACAGCTGCGTCCAATGAAAGGAGCCCTGCCGAGTCCAACAATGACCCCATCGGGTGGCTCGCGAACCTTCCATTTTGAATTGGTAGAAACAGCTCCTTTCTCATCATTGAGCTGTCTTCGGGCTGAGACTGTCACTCTCAGCGGGTTAGGCCTCTTCTCTCTCGTTATTTCCTAATTCATCCAACCCCCGCACCACTCCCCCCACCCCCTCCCTTCCTCCCGCCCCCTCCCTTTCTTCAGCTGTTGAAACACCCCAAATCATGCCTGTAATTGCTTCAGCATGTCGTCGTGTTATTTTAAAGTGCCAAGCTAGATGAGTCAGGAATCAAAAATGATGGTGGTAGAAAGTCAAGTATTTTTTGACTACTGACATTCTCACCCTGGCATTCAAAGGCTTTTTTGGAATAGTTTACAAATCATCAGGTGTTTCCAATTTCTCCCCTTTGACATGACATGAATAGACCCTTCAGAAGACCTGACCTGCAGCCTTCTGTGGAAATGCAGACATTGACTGACGCTGGACTGAGTCTCTCTCTCTCTGTCATCTGTTCCTCTAATACTTCTGTTTAAGAATATACTGTCCTCAATGATGTGAATTGTGTGTTGGTCCCCAGTGAGATTGACTGAACTAGCACCATCCAGTGAAAGGGTAGGCTGTGAGTAGAACACCAGCAGCCAGCCTAACACATCGCAAAAATTGACCAGAAACAGTCATGCTCAATTATGCGGTAATATCGTGAGTCTGATGCCGTAATTGATGTTTACAAACCAGCTCACACAGAGCAGAGTTTGGACTTGAATATAGCTTCCCTTTCATCACCATCTGGTGGACCACAGAGTTCTTATCAGCAGAGCGCCACTGCCCGCCGTGCTCTCCAAATTTCCCGTCCTGACGATTTTAAAGGCTTGTTCGCGGATCGCAGTCCTACTTTTATTGTTATTTGCTTTGGTCGAAGCTCAGATCCGGTCCGTTTCGTACAAACCATCGGAGCAGTTTTCCCTCGGCCTCTCTGGGCTCCGTGTTCATGTTCCACGACTAAGAACTCCAGAACTGCCTGTTTTCTCACTTTGTTGCTGTTTTATTGGGCCTTCCCCTGTCCCTCGTTAGACTTTTAATGAAACCGATTTCAGTCCCTTTCTTCTCGCAACATCTGTTAACAGCTGCAAGGAAATTAATTAAAGGCCGGAGGAAAAAATATGGGAGAAGAAAAACGAGAAGGGATGAACGCACATATAATTGTCACCGTCACCCTGAGTAAATGTGTGGATTTATGGTTTTCCCTCCGAAACCATTCTCAGAGATAAAGACGGGAATTGATCCGTATGCAGCTGCAACGTTTAACTGTTGTGATATTGTTGTGAAAGTGCACTTGTGGGAACTTTAGGTCAGGGCTCTGGTGTTCCTCACAAATACAACCAGGATTTTAAACATGACACATCTAGTTATTTTCCAAGTAAATATGCTGGACACATCATGTTTTATGGTGTATCCCCCTGGTCACTGTGAGACCTGTAGACATCTGATCACTCAGGTCCTGTTGAGATGCTTTTCTTTTCTAGGTTGCAAGAAGTCTCTTTGCTTTCTGAAGGCCCATGCAAGCTGAAGACCATCAGCTTATTCATCCACGGTACAATTGTCCAGTTCCATTGCGTATATGCAAAGTGCTCAACGAGCATAAACTCAGAGCATGACTAAAAATGAAAGTGACAGGGGCTGACAGCTATCCATTGCAATCTGTTGGCGACGACACAGAGAGGCAGGGCACCACAATCCATGACAGTTCCACTAAGAGCTTTCTGAAAACAGCGAGCCACGCCAAACGTACAGGGCGAGAAACCCGATATGATTTGATAAGTTGGAAAAGTCAGGCCTCCATTTGACGTCCTGCGAGTGTCTGGGTTAGCTCATGGCGTGCTGGACGTGCATAAATCACAAGTGATCTTCTCCGTGAGTCTGAAGGAGTGGCTTTGCCACATTTGAGGCACCTCATGTGTTTCACATCAAGTGGATTCACTTAAAAATAAGATTGTACTCTGAAATACGGACTACTCCTTCCCAAGGCTTAACCAGCACTTAGGCAACGCTTAGAGGAACTTCAGCAAGTCCTTTCCTCTGTTATTTTGTGAAACGTTAAACATGAAACCTCCCCAATCAAGAATTAAACAGAAATAAAAAATGAAAGACGTTTCAGAGCTGCATTGTAGAACTAATGAGCACACTGATTATGCCAGTAAGGATGGCACAATTTAGAGCTGAGTCACATGGGCTTCAGACTGAATAACAGAATCTGCTCAAAGCCACTTCATTGTAGTTTATTCTATGTGTATTTTATGTATGTCATCAGTCAGAAACAAACCCCACTACCTCATGTAGATTAATAAGCAAAGTTTATTAGTTCTCATTTTTTCTAAATGTTTTCTTGTAATCGGTAGTTAACATATCTGTCAGACATTGTTTCTCTCAATACTTTACACCACACAATATCTAGAATGTTGTTACATGATATTTAGCAGTGATGGAACAGGAGCTTCAAACATTTGACCTCATTTCAGACAAGCAACGATAAGAAGAGAAAATCTGCAATGGTGCAGTGGATTTATTTGTCTTGCCATAAATACTGCTCAAATTATATTACTGCCCTAAACCATTATTCTAAGGTTTGTTTTAAGGAGTAGAATTCCAGTTCAACATCACATACTTCATCTGTTTAAGAAGAACATTTCTTTCTCAAATAGACCGGTACGTCTACAAACTACGCCATCTGAAACAGTCAAGATGTCAAATGAAATACTCTCCTTCCCAAAATCGACCATAAAAACCTCTTTCTCTCCCTCGATCAAATGTGCTAATTTAGCACATATATTGAGGTTCGCTTTGGAGACTGTAAAAGCAAACAAAGAAAGACAACCAATATCTAGAGAAAGGAAAAGAACGAAACAACTCAACTTGACTTTGCTAAAACTGCACTGCCGCCTTTGGAAGTCTGTAATCGTCCAATGAAAGCACTGAGGAAGTCTTCCTCTCCTCATAAAGTGTGCTCTGCCAAACACAGTGCATGATTAAAACCACAAAGAGAGGAAGAGAGAGAGAACGTCTCGTTAAAAAACAACCTCAAAGCGGCAAACAGTGGAGATTGTGGAGAGTGCTGTTTTGAAAAGGGGGGTGAGTCCATTCAAAGCAAGGGGGAAGGGTCAATGTGGATAATTGACATAATACCAATGGCTTGCAATCAGGATTCTGTTTACTTGGCTCACATAAACAGCATATTGCCAGGCAACCGCTAATAGTTAGGAGCGGCAGAGTGGCGTGCATCCCAGGCAGACTGCATCGCATCAGACAAAAGTCACCACAGAACGCAAACATCCAGGTCTGGAACATTCTCTCTTGTACTGTCTAGATGTCTCTTCTACAGTTAATGCCTGTGATGTTTTAACAGCAAATTAGCTTAAATTCCTGGATTTCTATGGCGACATCTAAATTAGATGTGGCAGAGGCTTGGATGGATTCCTCCAGTGTGACTGTCTTCGACGAAAGTGAATCTCATTTGTCCATATCAGGCTAAACTTTCCCACATGTGAGAGCCTGATATTCCCTGAGCTCCTAACATGAGTTCAACAGGCTTGGATGCACTCCGCACCCATATCTGTTTTACTATTGGCCTGTGCCTCTGTAGTGGGCCATAAACCTATGCCATAGTCGGGTGTGGTATGAATGACTGTACAACAATGACCTTTCCACCCACTCACACTCTGGAGGGAAGGTGCCCACCATGCTAATATTATGAAGGTCTAAACCTTCTATAGCGCTGTGAGTTTATTGAATATTATTATTCAAACCACAACCATAACCTTTATGTGAAAAGCCTCTTACGTGCAAATACGACACTTTCCAGCGGGACGAGAAGGACACGATCATACCGTTGTTCTCGTATTTATTCCTGCAGCCATGATTGGACGGGATAGCGAAGGCCGGTCAGCAAGCGTCCACTTCATCACGGCACCGCTCAGCCTGCTGTGTTTACGGAGTCCGAGTCCGAAACAGAAATCAATTATTAAGCTGATTTGCCTGTGTAAACGATGTGCTGTAGGTCAGGCTGTAGCGCTTGTCATATAAACACGCCTGGGATGATGAAGGAGGTGCTAACAGAGCCCGGGGAGTGGAGCAGCATGGACAATCTGTGAGCGGCGGCCTGCAACTTTTAACAGGCTCCTTTCTTCTTCTCCCGTCTCAGGTCATGGACTTGTAACGTAAGCGATGGCATGCCACGCGTTGCCAGGGGTCCGATGGCTGGACGTTCATCCCATGCCTTCTCTATCTAAGCGGCCCCCGGCGGAAAAATAAACCTTAACGAAGCGAAGAAAGACGCTGTTTCATAATATGACGTTGCACCATGTCTACTGCCAGTCGAGGCCATGAAATGTTTGGGAAAATATGTGGCATATCGTATTTGACGATGAAGAGCGAGGAGTCGAGTGCTCTTTTTTTCGTGGGCGTTTAAAGGATGTAAGTGGTCTAGTGCTTGTGAACGAGACCCTGTCAATCATCTCCAGGATAGTAAACAGTAAAACAACTGGCACACACTCTTAAACCGACCTTTGCCTTTGTGTCTCCTCTGCTGTCTGTTCTGTCCCTTGAGAGATAACTAGATGGCAACGTCTTCACTTTCGAAGGGAACAACCCCTACGGGTGTTGGAGGCACCAGCAAAGTCAACCATAAAATGTCCCGGAAAAAAGGAAATGATATCTCCAGACCCACAGAGGGAGGAAGTGGCCGCAAAATATTAGGGCCAAATGAAAAGTGCAGATAGGTGCCATGGCAACCCAGCCCTCAAAGGCAAACCAAAACAAACAGTGGGACGATGGCGATGTGCTGAAACAGAATGGCAATTAAAGGAGCTTTTCTCTCTCGTGCTTGTTGTTCTGATGATTAAGACACAAAGGGAGCGACGTTGCTTTGACTAGGCTTGTGTGGCCGTGAAAGAGGAAAGATAGATTCAACCGGAGCTTCCCCCTACTCAGACATGGAGTGAGGGAGGAGGAGGAGGAAGAGTCTGAGCCAAGAAGAAGTGTGAGATCCTCTTTTCCAGCTGTGCTCCAGGAACATGTGGGAGAGGTGGGAAGGGGAAGCTGGGAAGGGTTGAGTGATGGGGAGAGAGATCTGGCATGTCCACATCATGGTGAGACGGCGGTACCGAGCAAAGCTATCAAAACACAAACCGCGCTGCTCGCATGTCCTCACAGCCGGACCGGAGATTTTATGTTCAGATGGAATTTTGGGTTGTTAACTGGAGAAAAAAAACAATAAAGTTACACCACTCCACCCTATATGTAGATATATAATGGAATCAGGTGCGGAGAGCAGAATCAGAACCAGGGTTGTGATTTCACAGCTTTGAAACCGCTTTGCTAACGGGAGCAACCCGGAAAATAAACTATCTGCCGGCCGACGGAGAACAGCTCCTTGCCTTCGTTCGAGTTTGGAAGCTCAGAAGATAAAGTTGTGGCTTTGAACTGCACACGCCGAGAAAGACCATGAAGGAGTCAGAGTTTAATATGCTGCAATGCGATTAGTGTCGAGCTGTGAAATATCACTGGCTTATCTGGGAGCACCAGCACACAAGGGGAACTTCAGGAAATCAGTTCAAGGGCTCGGTGAGCTGTGGAGTGTGGAGTGACGAAGCAGATGACATCCAGGATACTGGAGAGGACTATTTTCCTCCCATCATTGTTCTACAAACATACTGTGGACGCCACGACCTCTCGGAGAAACATACCCAACCGTCCGACAAAAGAACATCGGATACCACTAACTGGAGCACAATAGAGAACCCTTGCAGAATGCCGTTGGGGAGCAGACCTTCGTTCTCTGACGTGAAACTGGATGCTTAGCGTTGGTTGAGGGGCCGCTCACATTGTATGGCCCCCCCCGTTCACATAGGGGGCCTGGTTCAGACACACTGGCATGGTGATGACACTTCCATAGATGAATGGGATGACCACCATTAGGAGGTCTGGACTACAGACCATTGGGATTTGAGTTGGAGCCATCTCACTACTGGTCCACAACAAGAGCTGTGGTTTCACCCAATATATTTCAGCTATGCTGTTGCAGGCGAATGCTCTTAGCTCCATGTTGTCCTGTAACACGGATCGTTCCACACAAGTCTTGATGGAGATGCAGAACGCCTGACAAAGAGGCTTCTCAGCATCTCCTTGGTGTTGTAGTCCTTGAACTCGAAACGCACGCAAACCTGATACGTGCGCGCACACACACACACACATCCCTTGCAGACACTTGCATTTACTTCCCTGCCCACATGTGGAAACAAATAGAAGATTAAAATAACTTTCCTTCCCTACATGTAGGATGTTCTTGGCCATCTTCTCTCCATGGCTTTGCCAAAGGAAATACTTTGCCCAGTCCGGTGCTTGTGTGCTAAGAGTAAAGTTCTAATAGTGTTGAAGCCGGTGGTTTTAAAGAGATAACAAGCCTGTCTGGCAGGGAGTGGAGTCTTTCAGACTGTCTCTCTCTCTCTCTCTCTGGCAGCCTTCCAGAAAAGCTGCTGTGAGCGTAAACCTGCTTGACTCGGGTAAAAGGATAGATAACCCTGCCTCTTCCTAGCACGAGACTGTCTAAGAGCGTGATTTATGGAGAGACAATGGAGAGAGAGGAAGAGAGAAAGAGAGAGATAGAGAGAGAGAGAGATAGAGAGAGAGAGAGAGAGAGAGAGAGAGAGAGAGAGAGAGAGAGAGAGAGAGAGAGAGAGAGAGAGAGAGAGAGAGAGAGGGACAGAGTGGGGAAAACAGACACACACACACAGAGAGAGAACCCCCCTCTGATGAGAGTGAAACGTTTTGCACATGGACAGAATGCCTGGCATGTCAGGTGCAAGATGAGCTGTTGACTGTCTGTAGCATGAAACAGAACCGCCTGAACACAGCTATGATTTGTTACAGAGTAAAGGTTTCAGTCTCGATATCTCTCTTTGGCGAACGTAGCATTTTCCAGCAGAGAAAAATAAATGTAAGCTTTTGAACACTGGCCTTTCCACAGACAGCATGACACGTACCTTAGAAATCTGTAAGTCGATATGACAAATGCCTGAAAAAGAATTTCAAAAAGTCCATGTTTCTTCAGTATCAGTTTTATATTAAAAGCTGGGATCCGTTAAAGGTCCTTCCACCTCACATGGCACCCCGTAGACGCACATGGGAGCCATGGTGAAGCAGTAAAGGGCATCAGTTTCCGCTGTACGTCCTGCTTTCTTCTTGGATGGCATCTTGCCTGAAAACAGGGGGCTGGTGAACGACCAGTGCACGGCATTGGCCTAGGATGCCTAGTTAGGTGGAACCTGTTATCAGGCTGCAATCCAGGGGCATGCTGAGGTTTTTCTTTAGTATAGAGTTTTTGTTTCTTTTTCTCCAAAGGTCATGATTAAAAAAACATCTTTCATTATGAAAACTTAATGAGCGCCAGACGACCTGCCTGGCGACCCGTCGTTTCCCTCTCGTCGTTTCCTATTATAAGAAAAGGTCTGATGCAACCCATTCTTCATTGCTCCGCGTCAGGTTTTTGTTTGGCTTGAATTATTTACAGTGAAAACTGCTGAGGGGCGTCCGGGCCGGGCGAGAGGAGACTTGAAGCCCCCCTTTTTCCCATGCCATCTGGACCTCGCCTGCTCGGCGCTAGCGTGACCCCGGTCCAGCACGACCCAACACGGGTTCGGTCCAGGTGTCCGAATCAATCAGGTGTTCCAGCGCCACTGAAGGAAGCTTCTTGGTTCTCGTCATGAGGCTCTGAACAGAGCAGACAGGATGTGGCGTCTTCGCGACGGGACTCCCCCGCTCTGCCGGTGACACGGGAGATGAATGGCGGTGCTGGCCTCCGGGTGCTGGGTCGTCAAAGACAAATGAGGGGGAAGCCCACCAATCAGAGAGGGGGTGGCGGATGTGGACTGCGGCGGGGCTGAGAGGAGGGACTCATTTCTTTTGCGTTTGACTATACATCACCCGGACTGAGAGCCATGTTGGTGGAGTCAGAACAGAGACGGAAGCGCAGGAAGCTGCATAATCTCACCGGATCTTTCCAATACAGCCTCAAAAAAGAGAAATGATGCTTTTGCACATTCTTTTATGCCGAAATAAAAATGGAGATTAAACAGGCCAACTTATAAGTGTGAACACTTTTGCCGGTGTGAGTACAGTATACCCGTCAACACTGGCTGAGAATGGCTGGGGCGGAGGGGCTGAGATTAGCTATTTACTTCTGGTCAACACACACACACACACGCGCACGCACATACACACACACACACACAGAGTACAAGATAATTTGTAGAACAGTATATCTCCCCATTTCATGGCCCCTTCTTGTGGATGTGTGGCCCTGGACAGTTCCCATCGAGAGTGTTCTCACATCCCACTCTGCTGTGATGTGTATATTCCTGATGACATTTATGAGTTGCTGTAATGGATTGTGGCTCGTTAAAGGGTCTGAACTCCTCCTCAACACATTTGCGTGTGGCACACATTTCTCCTCGCGAGAGCTGTGCGGTTAGAATTAAGCCCCGAATCCAGTTTCAAATCGCTACACGTTTCAAATGCACGTGTGCTATGATTCATCTGTGCCTGACACAACATTTTCTGACATTTTATGAATAATTACATTTTCCCTCCCACTGCTGTAAATGGTGTATCTAATCATGATGTGTTATTCAGACTAGATTCCTTAGGCATTGTAGAAGTTTACCCATGGTCTAACATACAGAAAGAGGTCTGAAATGTGTTTCTTCACATGCTACAAGTGTCAGTCACATTCATGGTCTCATGGGAGACCTGTGTTCAAAATGTTCAAACCAACACATGCGAAACATACACACACACGTATACACACAAACACATTGGACATTTCAATGGCCATTCATCAGTTTGTATATAATATCGATAATTCCACATAATTACGGCTCTATTTTGTCAGGGTCCACAGAGTTTGAGAGTAAATGCTTGCTCTTGGCTCATTCCAGGGCTAGTAGTGAGAAATGGAGTCTTCATAAATAATGCCTCTTGCCTTTGGCGTAACTAGAACAAGATTAATTCCCTCTACCAAACACCAAGCCCTTTTTTCTGATTAATTTCACATTCATAATTTAGTAATTGCATCTCTTGGACACTTGGATATGCAGCTAATGAGATTTACACATGCTCTTTGGACAGGGGTTTCTGGCAGCTGTAAATACACAGAGCTTATTGCAGTAGGAGTTCACAGTACATCATAATTCAACATTATGTACCATTTTTACACATTCCAATTTTCTGTGTAAATATTTCCATTGACCATTTTCACAGAAATGAAGAGGAACAAAGGAATTCGTGCAATGGTTCACATTTGTGGTCCGTGTAATTTTGATCTAAATTTGAAATCTAAGATATGGAAAGCAAGGATCTGCTACAGAACTCTTTCCAGCTGCGGTTTCCAGAATGTCTCTGTTTTGCTGCATCTCTCATTCCAGAGTCCAAATGGCTTGGAGAGTCAGTACTCAAGCCTCTGATAACAAAGAGACTCTCATCTTCAGTGCTGGAAGGAAAAAGGGAAGATAAACAAAAGTAATGAGAGGGAGAGAAAGGGAGGGAGAGAGACAGAGACGGAGAATGCCAGATATTTCAGCTAATCCGATAAGCGGTTGATTCTCCCAGTTCTACATTTAGTTGCTGAGGGACTTGGAGACAAATGTTTACTTATCAGGCATGGAAACACAGTCCTCCCCAGGGACAATGGGGACGTTGTCTGTGCTGGCTCCACCCCCCTGGAACAGCAGTCAAACTGCAGGAAGTCCAGGCTAACCTGAAAACCTCTCTCCCCAGGAAGTGTCTGACTGTGATGGGAACCATTCAGTCATTGTCAGCTAGGTCCCTCAGAGCCCCCTTTCTCTTTATTCTCTCTCTCTCTCTGTCTCTGTCTCTCTCTCTCTCTCTCTCTCTCTCTCTCTCTCTCTCAGATACAGAATCTGCAGAAATGGTAAGAACCACACTGTTTTTTGGATGTTAGAAGTCAAGCACGAAAACTTTCTTGGTAAATGTTTTTTATGGAAGGCGTCAAATGGAGACTTACAAAAGGTGAAGAGAGAGAGAGAGGCACCCACACATACATACACACACACACACACACACATACACACACACGCACGCACACACACACACACACACACACACACACACACACACACACACACACACACACACACACACACACACACACACACACACACACACACACACACAAGCTGTCTTGAGATCCATACATTACCTGTCAAGTTGAGAACATACTGTTGTCTGCTTACGCTATCCTCACCTCTCCCCCTGCCCTCTCTCGATGTCCTTCTCCAACAGACAGTGCCGTGCAGACAACAGCACCCCCCATCACAGAAAGAGACGTAGAGTGGGATGAGAGGAGAGAGTGATGAGGCAGTCCGGTCTGTATCCAGCCCCCACATCTGTGGGCCTCCTGCTCTGCCGAGATCTGAAGTGATTCAGCAGGGAGGAGCCAGCGAGATACTCAGGTGCTTTGTGAAACAGACACATCCCCTGCCACGCGTGGCAAGAGGCAGGCAGGGAGACGAACGGCCACTGCAGAGGAACGGAAGATGGACGTTCGGCCTGGGCGTGAGCTGAGCTCTCAGGGGAGCGATGGATGTGTCCTTTACTTTGGGGGGTCTAGGTCGTCGTTGAATTGTGAAAATCTTTCATTGTTCTTCTAAAATACCTGAAAAATACCTACGGAAAAAACGACCTTCTTCCCAAGTGTGGCCCATTGCAGATGCTGGGGTTGGAACTCGACTTGTTTACTGTAAAAAGTCATGGAGTTCATTGACTTTATGTTCTTCACATCAACAAATCTAAATGAGCCAATGTTGATCTGATCTCTCCCACTTACATGGCCACGGTGACATTTACCACAAAGCCAGGCTTGTGTCAGTTGTGACCACGACAACCCTGAACTCAGAGAACATGCGACCAGACAATTTTCTGTCTCTCAGCTCTTTATATTCCATCCGAGGGTATGTTCTCCATGACGCCTGCTCTCCAAACACATGCAAGACGCTTTGTTCTTTAACAATGCTGCACGGCAGCCCAAACTAGGAGCAGCCTAGCTACCCTGTGCCCCTTCTCTCCTCCTCTCAGCCACACTGCTGGGAGGGCAGCGGGACACTGTTACTGTACCTGGGCACCCGGGAGGGACAGGAAGTTGGGGAAATGCTCCATGTAGCAGAGGTTGCTTTGTACCCTGTGGGGGATGATGGGAGCCGTGCGGCGAGGCGGGGATGTGCCCTGGGCCTAGTTCCACATGGCCTCGTCCTCACTGTCTGGGCAGGAAGCTCTGCCTGCCCCCCCCCCTCCACACACACACACACACCCTCACTGCAACCCCACTGATGCAGCAGTCTGTTCCACACCTGTGAAATCAGGCAGCTGTCAGAGATGCTGGTTCTCTGACTAACTGATTTGTTTGGACTGAAACATGTGCGTGACGTGGCGACGGCCTGTGTCTTTTCCCAATATGCTGATTGCGCTCTGGAAGTGGACATTATTGAACGCCCGACACCTAATCCTGACAGGCCTAATTAATCAAATTCTGAGAATGGACGTGTTCCATGACCCAACCCTGCTCTGCAAATGATTCTCTAGTCGGGTCCCTCACGTACAGTATGACTATCATGAGGAAGTCACATATCATGTCCACATTAGCATGTCCGTTGAAGGAATACATTGAGTTTGTTGCTCTGTGTGAAGCTTCCGGGCTCCACTCTGAAATACAATGTTTTCCTAGACTTTGTGTTGTGTGTACTCAAGCACAGGTGTCACCCTCAGAAATCCAACCAGAAACACAAACTGTAGGGTGAATGAGATCACTAGTCTTTGCTACATCTGTTTCCATGCATGAGCAGGCCTTCTGCATGTTTGTGTTTAATCATTTCTTGGAAAAGCAACTTTATTCCTCATGATAAGGTAAACAGCCTCTCTCCTGAATAAGTCAAAAAAAATTGGCAACTGGTGCAAACTGGTTCAGCAAGGCTACTGACTCAAACCAGAGCATATGACAACATTACATGTATTCTCGCCTCTGTACTCTGGCTTCCAATCCAAGCGAATTTCAGAGTCCTACTTCTAGCATCCAAATCACTCCATGGATTAGCACCGCTTTATCTCTTGGATCTCTTCATACCCTATCACACTGTAAGGAAACTAGGATCCCAAGACGTCGGATATCTAGCAGTTCTCAGCATCAAGAACAAAACAGCAGATGGGCAGGGCTTCCTCATATAGAGCTTGTCTCCTCTGGAACAGACTTCCTGTTTAAATCAACGAGGCTGACACACCATCTCAATATTTAAGGCTACATTAAAAACCTTTTCTTTTTAGTCAGTCTTGCGGCAGTTCAAATGTGTGTCTGTGTGTAGCATTGTTGGGTCGCGTCGAGTGAATGTGTTACACTGAAAAAAAATTACACTGTATATCTGTGTTGTATTATGTACATTGAAATGACAAAAACAGCTAACTTTAACTTGCTACAACTTTGGTGTTCCATTGTATGTCTGTGCTGTATGACTGTTGTATGATAATGGAAGTCATTATTTGTGGTTCGTTTCCTTCCGACCCGGGAGCTGAGTGTTGATTGCGATGGGATGCCAGGCTCTTTGATATCATCCCTCGCTAAGAGGTTTCATAACTCACCTGAGTCCGTTGAAAGAGGGATAGAATAGATTAATGACATTTCCTTTCATCTCACTCTCTCTACTGTCAGACATCTGCCCAGAATCCGCTAGGTGAGAAATCACAGCACCTTCAATGCCGCTGGAAAACCCATTCTTTCAAACAAAGAGCTTTATAATTCACTGTACAAAAGAGATTTCAGCTGGAGACAGTTTGAGCTGAGAGTGTAGATGGAGTCTATTAGCTGCAGGAGACAGGAGAGAGACCTGCCACAGATCTATTTGATAGGTATCTTGGGTTGGGGTTAGGGTGCATGTTGGATGATCCAGTAATGTACAGTATATTGCTTTACTGTTCCCTGCAGACCACAATATATCACTGATAAAAGGCCATTGGTGAAAGGAGTCTAACAATAGTAGGGCCTATGTTTTTGGAACAATTTCTCTCAATATGATTTTTTTCATTTTTTATGTTATACATTATGGTACCAAATATCTTCCTTGAAGAGGAAGTTCATGTCTGACACCCCAACCAGCGCATTGTGCCGTAAAAGAGACAACTCATTGTTCTGATGATTATACAAAAGTACGGCTTAAACGACGAAACACGAGACCCTATAAAACACTTGATTTTAACAGAGGCACATTCCAGGTTTATCCAAGGGCTTATCCCTTGATGACTTCCAGACCAATTACCTTCTACTAGGTGTTTCCATGTTTCCAAACAAGGAACACACAGACAGGCCCTCCTGATCGTTCCCCATGAATACCCCCATTATGAAAGCCCATGGAATCAGTCAAGTGTCCATCCTTGACACCCTATTTGCAGCCTCCCGGCACGGCTAAGTAAACATCTTCACGCCCCATCTATCACGGCCTCGCTACCGGAGTGAAGCTCTGCCACAGCTTCATCAGTGGAGAGCTGGGGTATCGACGGTTTTACGGTAACTAATGAGGAAAACACGGAAACAAGGACATGCTCCGGCTTCAGATAGGAAACACGTTGGAGAGACATGACTCCGTTTTAATTAGCACCCCCCCCCCCCCCCCCGACTCTCCAAGCGGTCGTAAAGCGTTCTCAGGGATAGTGGAAAACGATATTGTGGCGTTTTACAGACGTAAGTGTTTTTCCAGTCTGGGGCTCGGAGTTAAAATAGGATGTGTGCGTTGGAGCTCCAGCCAATGTCTACCTGGCTCAGGTCCATGGCTATGGTGCCTTATTTCGACTAGACGGATGTTCCTGACCTGCCCCTGCTTCACCCCAGGGAACACTGTTGAGGTCCAAATACCACAACATGATTTGGACGCCCTTCAATGTCTCTTCTGCTAACTGATATTGTTCCAAAGACAGAATCAGCTTTTGCTACAATCTTGCTATCTCTCAATGCTGAGAGAGAGAGAGAGCGAGAGAGAGAGAGAGAGAGAGAGGAGAGAGAGAGAGAGAGAGAGAGAGAGAGAGACAGTGGGGGTGGGGGCAGTTTCAGTGCATGTGACTGTCCAGTCTGAAGGTTCCTCAGAATGTTGGGGGGTGGGGGTGGTGGCGGGTGAGGGAGGGGGTGGGTGCTGTTTGTTCATCATCTCTGAAACATCCATAATGATGTATGGCCCAAGTGTGGCATTGATATGCTTCAACCAGCATTCTCCTTCTACTACAGACTTGGGAGGAATCTGATGAATGTCTCCTTGAGTCTCAGGCTGAAGTTCTCCCATAGATTACCTCGACACTGGCCGACACTGGCTGACACAAATGTGTTTTTATGACGGCTCATCTTTCTTCCTTCTCATCTGGTCTTTTTTTTTTTTTTTTTTTCAATATGCCAAGGACCTTTGAACAAACAGGCTAAAAATAGCACCCAATAAGAGCAGGAACTGGGCAGAGTGACAACGATAAGCGATGGTTGCCGTAGCGGCAGACTTAGCAGAGGTGTGGATGTGACGAGGAAGGGCGGCCAGAGGGGTCAGGATCTACCAGGTTATGTTTGCACGCCCTGGCATAGGAGACACTCCCTGGCTCACACCCTGCAAACCAGGCCAGTCCTTTCAGCAAGACCTACAAATCACCGGTGCCCACCTGGCGACATCAAAAAGAGAGGATGTGTCTGGAGTGTGTTTGAACACGCCCGTCACAGTCGGGACAGTCGCCAGAGGTCATCAGAGGACTCCTGAGGACTCCTGAGGAACCCAAAATTCACAACCCCCCCCCGCCCGTAACATCTTCACCTTCGCTGAAAATAAACAGCCTTCACTTCTTTAGTGTGTGGAGGATCGACGCCCCCTCGTATGAGAGTTGAGCACCACTCTGATTTGCAGTTCCCTGCGGTTTGTGTTGATAGGTGGATGAACATGTTGCACCGCATACAGGCACACGCATGCACGCACACTCATTGACCTTTAAAACCTATTACCCTCTTCTGCGTGCTTTTCAGCATAACTGGTAATTATCTGAGGCCCAACGGGTCTGATGCCTAATGAAGGCAGTTACCCCAAGGTCACAACCTCATTTATCCTCTGACCTTTCCCAGCTAGTGATACCTGAGGTGGATGCTAATTGTGGCTAGCTCAAACTAACAAAGCCTTCTTCCAGAAAGTGACCCTGACCCACAGTAAGCCTGATCTTATTGACTTGGAGAAGCATGATTGCACTCCTGAAAGGAAATCCACGTCCACCTGTGTAAAAAAAATCAAGACACTTCCCACACCATTTTCCCAGCAAGCTCACTCAGATTCTGAAGTCCGACGTCACCCTGCCTCCGGAGTTCTTGAACGAATCCAAACCTCCATTCCATTCTCAGTAAGTAGCAGGCCCACCCAGCCCCAGCCACCCCACCCCACAAACACCATTACCATGACAAAGCAGGAGGTGGATTGCAGCAGACACCCTATCAGTGTTAATTATGCTGGGAGGAGGAAATGTGTTGTAATTACAGTGCAGGGGCTCAGTCTGCCTCCAGAGCTTACTGTAAGAGGCCGGGCCTCCCTCTCTGCTCTGTGGTTAAGACTTAATGAAGACCCTCTGACTTCTTCTCTAACTGGCAGCTTCTGGCGGCTACCGTTCCCTCTGACTTTAACTGGCGGCGTTTTCACGTTCCAAAAGTATTTGCCAATTCCGTTTTAACAACAACACACTGCCAGTGATGCGTGTTTCGTTTCTCTTTGAGGGTTTCTTTTTTATTCGTGGTTAATTCTCACCCAATTACCCCGATAGTCCCCTGAGGTAGTGGATTAGTAAATATTATCGTTTCGTTTTTTTGTGCTTAATGATGGAAGTGTGAATTAAGAAAGACAATCTTTATCAAGGTCTTTTCAATTGGTTAATATAAGCTTTGTAACATTTTAAAGATTTAGTTACCTTGTTTGTTTACTCTGTCTGTGTCTGTCTGTGTCTGTCTCTCTCTCTATCCTCTCTCTCCCGGTCTTTCTCTCTCTCAGCCTCTATCAGTCAAACATCTCCACAGTCCATCTTCAGTGTGGGCGCTCTGTGATATGGCGGAATGGATGAAGCCAGATGAAGCATCACTTCCCTTCTTCTGTGGATGGTCATTTATTTTGTTAGGGATCGATGACAGACTCACCTCTGGGGATGATGAACCAACATCCCCACAGGAAACATTGGGAGGCTCCTCAAGGTAAACTGCATTGGGAGTCAGATGGCTGAGCGGTTAGGGAATCGGGCTAGTAATCTGAAGGTTGCCAGTTCGATTCCCGGCCGTGCAAAATGACGTTGTGTCCTTGGGCAAGGCACTTCACCTTACTTGCCTCGGGGGAATGTCCCCGTACTTACTGTAAGTCGCTCTGGAAAAAGAGCGTCTGCTAAATGACTAAATGTAAATGTAAATATTATCACCCAACAGCTTCCCGACGTTTGTCCTTCATGATGTTGAAACACTATGCAGGTTTTTAAAAAAATGAACAGCTTAAGAGACAATGAAAAGCTGCTGGATGAGTGAGATAGCCATTTAGGAGACACTTGTGTCTCATTAATATCAATTGTGCTAAGCTAATTTGCAGTTTCAACTACACCCTAGAGACTGTGTCTCCGAATGCTCGGCACAGCTTACAAAACGTGTGTTTAATCAACCGGAATCAACATCCCTCCCTTTGTCCAGACCTTCTCAGAGCTGTCGGTGTAACCATGAACCACGGCTTCAACAGCAACACGTGGAAACGCGGGCCGCCCTACGTTCACAGCCAATGAAACCTCTCAATTTAAGAGCCCCTGCGAACAATCATTGGCTCCTGGCCTCTACCAATGGCAAGGCCCCCACCCACCTGTTCCCCTGGTCTGGATGGCTCTAGCCCGCCACAGCTGTCTCTCTGTGGCAGCTCCGCTATCTGGTCATGTGAGAAGCGTGTCTTCAAAAGGGGAAAACTCAAAGAGAGTGGGTTTTGAGCTCTTTGCTCCTCTTGGACTCTGGGAAAAGATACATCTTATCTCCAGATACATGTGTGTTGGTGTGTGTGTGTGTGTGTGTGGGGGGGGGGGTCTTCCTCCATCTTATTCACTTTGCGTATCTTATTTAGTTTCACATCATTATGGCGAGGATGAGACAGGGACTAGGGCACCCGGCTGGTTCGATGAGCTCTGGTGTCTCGTCTCAAATGATATCAGCTGTCCTGCTTTCCATGCTTGGTCACTGTCCATCCAAGGAAACAAGTGCTTCCATTGTGAGAGGGCCGTGTGCCCCTCACCTCACACATCCCTGCCAACCTTGAGTCTACATGGTCATTCTCCCCATCTGACGACAAGTTCTGCATGAAAGCTGGCATCCTGCCATCACCTTGTGCAAAGTCTGATTAAATGTATGTTTTTACCCCTCCCCACCCCTAGTTAAGTAAAGTGAATTTTACTTTTAGATTATTTAATGCGTGACGGCAGGTAATTTGTCATTTCAGTAGTCTTATAAGAGTAATGCGCCGCTGTAAATTTGGACTCATACTGATATTATGAGACAGGCTGTAAATGAGATATGAATTATGTCGGCTTCTGGTGTCCCAGAAGCACTTGTGCTCGGCCAATCACAGCGAGAGGAAAGTTCTAGGATGAGGCTGCTTGCTCTTCAGGAAGTTTAACTGGACAGGGAGCACGAGTTGTGTCCTTACTCATTTAGCTTTTAAGGTGAAAACGAAGAAGGCTTGTGCATGTTTTTCCATATGAAAATGGACTCTGTTGGAAGCACATATTCACATATTCACACAATCACACACACACACATACACGCACACAAGCAGTCGGAGCATGAAACCAAATCAGAGGAATCTGAGAAAACAAATGTTTTCACAATTAGTGAAGGCGTTCTCCTTTCAGCAGGGGGAAATGGGAGAATAACACAAACTGAGACCGACTGCGGCATGGTCGTCGTGCCAACAACCAGCAAGAGTGCCGTCTCCTAGAGCACAGATTAAGAATCCAGTGGCACAGAAACACTGTCTGATGTTGAGGTGGCGAAAATCCTTTGGCCAGTTATGAGATACTCTGGATAAGAGCGTCTGCTAAATGACTAAATTACTAAATGAGAGAATCTTTAACCAGGGCTAAAGAACGATGAGCTACAAACAATAAAGTTCAGTACCGGACGTTCCGGGATGTTCCTCACCAGCTGCCCATGGATGGCTGACGCTGATGCACACATCTTTACATTCTGAAGTTTCAATTTGCTCAGGTCTGGGTGTGGAGACGCTTTTTTCTCGGTTGTGCTGGGGCGGGGCCTCCTGGATACGAAGAGGACGGGAAAGGCCAAGTCAAATAACTAAGACGGTTTGGCTGCCATGTTTATGTCTGTTTTTAACACTTTGATGTCGGCTTATTTAAAAAATGGTGGCTAGAAAAGTATTTTGTGGGGCAGATCGTCTGTAATTCCTCCACCCATCTCCCATTTTGCCGAAGAAATGACAGGTAGATGGCTTCTATTCAGGGGGAAATTTAGCTATAATATTCCTAACCATGTGGGAGTTGGTGGAGTGTGGAATGTTGTGCTTTGGGCCACGCAGAGTGTTGGCAGGGTACTGGCCTGATGATTGACCTCAGGCCTGGGCTCTGGGCAAAGGAGGTGATAATGATGGACTTGACTTTTTCATATATGTGGGTTAATCCATGTAATTCCATTCTGCAGTCTTTCAGCAGAACAAATGTGTGCTGAATTGCTAGGGCATCATCTGACTGTGTCAGAATAGCTCATAAAGAGACGGAAAAAAATGACATGGAAAAAATACCAAAAACATAGTATGCTCGTTTCCTACCAATTGTTTATTAGATAATTGGATTTCCTGCTCTAATATAAAATAATGGGTGACTGTGGTGTGGAAGTACTCCTGCAGCTAAGTTGCAGTGAGGGGGAATTCCTGAGAGGGACCAACCGATTAGAAGGACCTGAAAGAACAAAGGCCGGCTCCTAACCGGCATGTAATGGACCAGAGGAGAGGAGCCCCACGGTCCATCCACGCCTGGCCTTCCCCAGGGGAAAGCTAACCTTCCCATCTCTCCACACGGTCCAAAGGGTAACTAGCAGGGACATCTGACACTGGCCCCGTGTGAGTCAGTCAAAGGCTTTAAGAAAGAGGGGGAGGCGATTGAGAGGGGGGGTGGGGGGGTGGAGGGCATAAATTCTGTCCGATCTTCCCCGTGTTCAGGAATGGTCTTTGATTGCCCCCGCCCTCCCCAGGTCCGTGAATAGGGCACTGTGGACGGCAACCTGACACTGACGTTGTTATTGAAGTGATGCCGGAGGGCCTGAAAGCTGGTCTCATGGGCACAGCTCCAGTGTGCAGGCCAGCTCCCAGCCCCTCTAAGAGACAGTGGCAGGTGTGTGACAGATCAGTGCGTTAAGGGACGGCTGCGACCCCCCCCAGAGATGACAGCCTCTTGGCCGGTCCTCAGGACTGATTAGGGGCCCTGGCAGTCCATGACACCCACCCCCTCCCCCGCCACCACCACCACCACCACCACCCTCCCCTTCTCTCCTCCCTTCCCACTTCACTCCACCCGTCCCACGCTCTCCACCCCGAGACCCCCCCCCGAGTGGTGGTGGTGGTGGGGGCCACCACCACCTCCACCCTACCCACTCCCACCTCCATCCTTCCCTGTCCTCTCCTGACCGACAGTGGGTACTGTTGGGCCGAATCGTTGCTGAGAAGCAGGGAACCTTGGCTGCCCCACATTGTGGAGGGGAGTGGGAGTGCGGAGTGAAGGAAGTGGTGGTGGCTTGAGGAGTGGAGGAGCGGGCCCTCAAACACAAGTGCCGTCGTTGTCATCACCTTGTTTTGATTTCAGCTCATCTCTCGGCGCCACCATTGCAGGCAATATCTGCCTATTAGGTTACAGGAAGGGGGATGGGCAGGGGGAGCTACCCCTCTCATTATGTTCATGGGAACCCAAGGACAGCAGGAGGGCAGGATGAGTGGGTATTTATATGAATGCATATAATGTCGTGTTCTCAGGGCGCTGGAACATTTAGCGCTATCTCTGAATAGCATCAGCAGCTTGCAGCCAGACAGGATGGCTAATATCACGCTTGTTTATGTGCCAGCTGTGTCTGTCTGGATGAGGGCGATGAGGAAGATGAGGAGCAGGGAGAGGCAGACACACCCGGCCTCCCTCGATGAGTCGCCTCACCTCACACCCATACCATTCCGTGAACCATAGCGCCGTAAACGCGGCGCTCTCTCTTCTGATCACGCCGTCGATGATTATCACGCATCGCTTTCGCATTGATTGGAGTGTCGAGTCATGCTAGCTTTGTTTTGTGCAAAGCCATGTTAGCAGTTCTTTTTTTTTGCTCTTTTTTGTAAAAAGTTTGTAAAGTTATGCTGTATTTATTTATTTTTGATGGGGGGGGGGGGGGGGGGGGTTCGAGGGGGAGAGGGGGTGTCATCCAATACCGTTCCCCTGTAGTCAGTGTTTCCTGCTTTGGGGCAGAGTGCCTACCATGTGTCTGATGGGTTTAGTGCAGCTCTGCCGTGCAGCACCATGTCTAGTCAAGGGGATTAGGAAGGGGTCTCGGGGCAGGCCCCAAGACTGCTGGAGTTAAGGATGAAATGGTGCTGGGTTAACAACGTCTGTGACCGGGAGATGCCACTTGCTTTAAGACAAGAGGAGGGAGAGGCTTCGTCGAATCAAAGATGGCGGAGGAGCAATTTGCCCCAACTCCCCCCCCCCATCCAGATTAGACGGAACTGTCAACTGTTACTGTAAACCTTCAATGCCGTGGACAAATCTGCACTGACATTTGGTTTCAAACACACTCCTGTCTCCGTGTAACGCTACACCTCTCCTGTCATTCCTGCCGTCGTGTTCCTGTTGATTCCTGGGAAAGCCGAGCGGGAGATTGTATTTGATCCAAGTGTTGCTTCATCTCAGTGGTTGGGAGTGAGGAGACAAGCACAAGATCAGTAATCCTCTGATTTTGAGCTCAGAATTATCCAAACCCAACCATGTCCATCACATGAAAAGACTGTTATCCCCTTAAATAGAATAAGTTTCCAACCAAGTTGGAAAAATGTTTAAGTTGGATAATGATCTAAATACTTATGTTATTGTATTTTTTACATTTATTACTGCATAAATGCTTTCTATATGCACTGTCGACCATTTGAATACAGGTGAAACATTTAAATACAGGTGTTTTTTTATGTTCGGGAACTAAAGACATCTCAGACTAATGATCACCACCCAGGACACGTACAGCTGCCAGCCTGCCTAGCAACAACTTCCATCAAACCCACAAATGTTGCAAGCACCAGTGGGAGAGTTTTCTTACCGCCCATGTCTCCCAGCATGCATTGCCTTCATGGAGCCCTTAACCTTGTGACCTGGCATGATGGCGTCAGAGGAGATCAAAGACACCAAATGAAACTTTTGGATGCCTAAGTTCAGGACTCCCCCACTGTCTAAGCTTTCAAACGCAGCGTTCATGGGGAGACAGGGAACATGGGCCAGCTTGGGCAATGATGGACATAATACAAGCTCTGTATAGAAGTGATGTTCTCTGTTGTCCTACAAAGAGGGCATTGTTTGTCCCTGTATGACGTTCATTTCAGAAGTTCACCTCCATTGTCTGGTGTTGTCAGGGAAGTGCCTATGTGCCTACGCATTTTCAAGGCGTTCGATATTGGATTATATATTGGAGTATAATATCCGGTAGGTCTCCTCAGCAGTGTCAAAGTATATGAGAAAATAAGAAAGAAAAACAGCCAAAAACATCCATCCACTTACATCAACTGTACTTCAACCAAACTCCACAATCAAGAAAACAAGGGGGTACTACACGCCTATAAGTAGGACAACAGTCAACATGGCCACTGCCAATCACAGCCCCTCCCCTCCCCCGGTATTGTGACGGTAATGGGAGTTTAAATCAGTGGTCTGTCTGCTCAGGGTTCACCATGGGGTGATAAGCCATTATTGTGTCTGCATGGACAACAACTAGCACATGAGGGGGCTGGGTGAGAGAGGCAGATGGCACCACGGATCACAATGGGCCCATTTCAGCACATCCTCCACCTGTGGTGTGACGGAGGCCTCCCTCCCTCTCTCTCTGAGGCCTTTGGCACCAGAGAACATTCTCTCACTTTCTCTTTAGAGCCAGACCAAACTGGGGGATTTGGAAGTAAAGTTTAAGAGTGCACCGAAAATCGGAGTTGCACGTCTCGTATACAGATGTGAGATGAGGTGGAGACTTTGGAGATTGCATCGGTGTGATATAGGAGAGGATGAAGGGATAAATTGGCAGAAAAGGAGGCTGGAGATTGTGTTGCATTGGCAAAGTCTGCCTGGCTTCTTATTTAAGTGATGCCAAGTTTGGTGGGTGAGCTTCAAACTGTAACTTACTTGCTGTCATTTGAGCAAAGTGTACCGTACATATGATAGCTTTACAAATGCTGTGATTTTGAATAAAGTGAAAAAAATCGAATCTGTTCGTAACCCAAACTGATGATTGCAGGGATATGTTTACACAAGGACTGAGTGCTGGACCCAAGGAAATTTCTGCAATTTCAGACACTTATGAGACTTACAAAGATTGATGACGCCTTCCTGCCTGGAGAGTTCACCCCACTTTGCACCAAAAACTCAAGAACCATGCAATTACCAATACGTAAAAGATAGTTTCACTTATTAGATTTTTCTTTGTCCAGACCCACTAATACAATTCTGTATCCAGCAAAACCCTGTGATAGCATTTGCAGGCAGGCTGTCTAGCACGCAGCACTGCATTTATTACAATCCATCATTATATTATCCAACACTTTATTGTTTCCATATTCCAAATAACGCCTCATAGCATCATCATCACAACAACATATCCATTAATCAAGAAAACTCCCAATGGACGAGAACCGGATTATTTCCTGAGGCACACCGTTCTGGAGAATTCTCCACTCGCTCCTTGGAACAGCATACCTGCCAGCGTTGCGTTTGAGCATGCGAGGGGAGCCGGTCGTGAAAGTTCCAGTAGGAGAGCAGGTGGCTGAGAGTTCAAAGCCTGCTGGGTGAGGCTTGTGTTTTCATTTCAGCGCTCCTCTCTGTCTTCTTCCTCTCTTTCCCCCAGAGGACTGGGCCGATCCCTGCTCGGAGTGGACGTCGCCGACCGACCGTTATTATCAGTAAAGTGCTTTTAAATCCCGGTCCCGCTCAACACCAGGATGTCCTCTGCTGGCTAATCCTCTGGGATACTGATCCCTCTCTCCTCAGTCGTTCCCTCATGCCTGGCATGTCTAAGACAGCTGGAAAAGCAGTCTCTGCCCAACGATCCCCGCACACAATGGGGATTTCAGGCCACCGCAAGACTGTACAGTGATTACAGGAATGGCTGTAAGTGCGCTGGAAAAAAACAACATCAAAGTTATAGGGTCACGCCAGGGAGGGGGGGGGGTAAGGGTGATGGAACAGAGCACATGTCGTGGAGAAGCCCCATCATGTAAATCAGGGGGTCAGTTTGCCGTGAACCCTGAACTATGAAGCAAATGAGTTATGTCACAGAGTGGAATAACTTCAGCCTGCATTCCATTCGGCGCAGTTGAAACAGAGTTCAGCTAGTTCATCGACTGCACGTTACTGTACTGTGCGGCCACATCATCCAGAGGTGGATGGCTTCCTTTCCTTCTCTACACCTAAAGCGTTCACTTCAGTAGTCCGGCGTTTGTAAGTGAGAAGAGGAGCTGTTGAACTTTAAAGGAGGACCGGAGCAGTGTGAGAGGGATGATGGATGATCTTCTCTGGAATCCTGAAAGGACTGGAAAAGCTTTTCACTGAGCTGTGTCCTATCTCTCCTGATAGGATGAGAGTGTGTGCGTGTCTGTGTGTGTGTGTGGGAGCGGGTGAAAGAGATAGCTGTAAAAAGAGGGAGGAAGTGAGAGAAAAGTTGACAGTTGAGAGGGTGAGAGGGTGAGAGAGAGAGAGAGAGAGAGAGAGAGAGTCAAGAGAGAGAGAGAGAGAGAGAGAGAGAGAGAGAGAGAGAGAGAGAGAGAGAGAGAGAGAGAGAGAGAGAGAGAGAGAGAGAGAGAGAGAGCGAAAGAGAGTCTGAGAAAAAGAGCGATTTGTACTGTACTGAAAGCCTGTTTATCCCGAAGGTTGACTAGGAAGATGGAGACAAGTGAACGCTCACACACAGATGTCGTCCAACTCTCCACACCAGCCCGTATTGGCACTGCACCAAACCCTCTCATTCTGAAGCACTCAAGCCCCTTTTCAATGTTTCCACTGTCTCACTCAAAGACATTAGTTGATGAATGAGGATCTTATAAAATTAAAGCGATGGCTTCAATTAAAAGTTCGGTTTATGCCCTCCCCCCTAACGCTCTTATATTCTTGGCTCCTTCGGTATCAGTCATGTTGCTGACCAAATACTTTCTACTGGATCCCTTGGAGTTTATCTTGGAGTTGTGCTTGTTCCGGAAGTTTCCCTTCCTTTATTTGACATCCATTCAATCATCAACATCTGAAGCATGAAGAGGGAAGGAGCTCTGATGATGGAGCTGTACTCTGTCATTTGATGTTTTACCAGTCAGAAGTAGCTTGGAGGCACTTTGAATACAATGGTTTTAGTAGATTGCCATTATCTGAGTAACATATAGGGGGCAGTGTCCTCAAAGGAAGAGCTATGTCATTGTCAGTAGGACTGTGGCTTGGGGATTGAAGAGAACTTCAAATGGCTCACTGAAACACCGTCTGAGCATGTCATCCAGCAACGTTAACACTCTACCGTGGTTTTGTAGCAACTTCACGATGGTTTTCAGCAACTAAGATGCTTGGCAGGAAAAACTATAACATCTAGTCAACACTGTTCCCAGAAAAATAACTCAACAATCAACAATTCCTTCATCACGTTTTATTCAAGCAAATAATTGAAGCATATTTAAACATGCCCCCTGACCTCATTTTTCAGCTCGTTCTTTAGCACTTCTGGCAAACCCTTTTACTTCTTAGTCGGAAGACTCCTCTGTCTCTTCCGAAATGTCAAAATCCACCTAATGTACATCTTTGTCACCCTTGTTAGACCTGTCTGAGTGGACACACCTGTGTCTCTTCTCGCAGAACCTCACACTAGTCTCAGTCTGTGTGCCACCAATCCAGGACACAAATAGCTCTTAATAATGAAAGATTGATGCGCAGTAAGCTTGTCATTACATGCTGCACTAGACAATTAGGTGCCTCCCTTACACAGTACCTCCTTCCTACCTCCTTCCTCTCCTCCTTCCTCTCCTCCTACTCTCCTCACGTCTGTTCGTCCCCCCTCGTGGCCCTCGCTGAACTTCGACACGTGTTCCGCCTCTGGAGGCCTGAAGTGTTCACCAAAAGTCATTTGCTGCAAATGACAGAGAGGACGTCAGCGGCCGCATGCTGGCTTCAGAGGGTTCGAGGCGAAGACACTAACTGGGGATGATTCATGACTGTGGTGGGAGTTCAAAGGACCCCCCGGCAAAACGGGGTAATCGCCAAATGGATCGTGATTCAGTAACTGCTTACATGCTAATGTTTCGTTATTTATCCGAATGTGAGAATTTGTAAAACCACAAAGGCCCCCTTGCATCCTAGATGGTCTCTTACTATATTAGAATGACTTTAGATTTCTCCCCTTAGACTGTCAAGCCTCTTACTGTGACCAACAGTCTCACCCTCACATAGTCTTCAGTCTCGTGTCTAATCCTAACCTTCACTGTGACCTACTGTCCCATGTCACATCCCTGTTGTCCAGGTGTTCCTATTATACCCCTCCTTCCCTCATCCCCATCATCTCTGCTGCCATTCAACCTCTGCTCCCAGTGTATGAATACACGCACACACCACTGACATCTCAATAGGCTACCTGTTCACCCGCTATCAACTTACAGCCTATAATTACGGCCAATCATGTCGGGCCGGACCTGTCTGCATGAACAGACCAGCGTAGCATCTGCTGTGTCAGCCAACAGACCAGGGACCCCTCTGATGAGGAAGAGAACTGTGGACGGGAGGGGGGGGGGGGGGGGAAGCGAGGCATGCACCCATGCAGAACAAGGAGGAACAGGTGCTCTGAGAGAGATCTAGCTTCTCTTTATCATGCCAACGAAGCAGTTTGATCAACTTAGCAAAAGAGTCCCTGGCATGAAGATAAATGTGTGGAGCACTGTTGTGTGGACATAACTATTTTTGGTACCATATCAGGAATCAATGTCTGTCTTAGATTCAGAGCTGTTAAGGGCAAGGTAGGTGATGTTGTTGAGAAGCAGTATTTGTCATATTTGCTGAAATAAACTTCACATCCATAGCAACCAATAAATCTCAATGTTTGACAGTAAAATTATATCAGACCGATATCTGTGGGCTTCGCAGGACTGTAATAGACACAACCATCATTAATGTCGGACCTGCACTAATGATTGGCCGGCTTTTGGACCAAATGCAATGATTGGACGGGCTACTTGTCTGTCTACATACCTACCGGAAGTAGTTGGTGGGTGTGTTCATGTGTTTTGAAGAAATGGCCTTGAAGGAGAAGGGAGGGGTGGAATATTTTGGTTTGAATCCTTTCGAACTCAAGCAAAATATGTCTAGGTTTGCAAAACTTACCTACTCTGCCTTTAAGTGCTAATGAACATGCTGTTCTTTGCTAACATGGCCGTTCATGTTCAAGTGCTGTGTGTGATGTTTGAGCTGAATTGCACAGAAGGATTTAGTATAGCTTTAGAACATATCGATTAACCACAATGTAATAGTCATAGAGATACAGTACAATTGCCCCGTCACAGGCGATGGGTTGATTTTCGTAGCCTCTCTACTTGGTTAGCAAATTTGGAGGCAATCAGAAAAATGAATGAAGTCCATCCAAACCTCAGAAGTTGAATAAAGGGAAAGCTACTGTAGGTGACATTGACAAAACATTCAGAACCCATTTGTGGAACATGAGGCCAGACCCTGCTCCATATTATACACAACCCCCAGACCACAGTGCATTGCTGGGACAGATCTCTGCCCATCTGTCACTGAGGGTACACAAACACCTCCCTGCTAAAATGGAACATTATCTGTGGAGCCAGAGGGTTTACATACAAGCGACCACAGCAACAGATTACTCTCCCTCTCACTCTCCATTTTAGGTTTCAGATTTGTTATGGAAATCATGGTGACGTTAGAGTGAGGAGAGTGACTGGGAGGTGAGCGCCGATGAAATGGATATCCCATATACCGGGCTCAAGATCTCCTACAAATACTACAACCATCACAAAAATTAATATTTTTTTCTTATTATTCATTTGCAATTAGTATTCCTCAGTTGCAGTTACTCGCAAGCAATACTTTTTCTTGTGTGGACAGCTTGGTACAACCAAGTCTCTCTCGTACTCGTTTGATAAATGTCATTCTGGATGTTTCTTTCTCCATCTCCATCCAGTCCTACACTTTTGTCTACTGTATGTGTAAACAAGTTAATCAGACCCAGAACTTTGTGGCTGGGATACTAGACCTGGCCCTGTAGCGGTGCTGCACAACCATCAATCATTTCATCAGGGCGTTTGCAGGGAAACTAATCAAACACACAAGATCACACCCCAGATGGATTTTATGCTGTCCAACAAGCACCAAAGAGTTGGTTCCAGCCATTTGGCACAGAACCAAAGGAATAAACTGACAGCTTTGGATAGTGGCTCAGACTGCATGGACCAAGTTACTCCACATACAACGAGAGAGAAAATTGCCTTTTCCATGTCTTTGGGAAACAGACACTTGGCCTGATAGACTTTGTTGGCTTTTCTAAGGAGAACTTCAAGATACGAGCCTCTACGGTTTGCTGCCCAAGGCTGGCCTCCAACGTTAAATGTTTTTGGTGAAGTCTTTGGTCTCCCTATTGTTTGCTTGTTGGAAACTATTGTTCCTCCCTTCTCAAGCCCACAGTGGCTGTGACCCGTACCTGGAGTGCTTCCAAAGCCATCAAGCGTGGCTTTTTCTGTTTTAGTGCTCATTTATCCATTGTTTTACAGCGCTATAAAGTGGAATGGCTTCAAGGTATTTTTGGGACCGACTGAGCAGGTTCCGAGAAGTTTCTAGTAAGAAAAAAAAAAACACAGTTGGGGACCCCTCAGAGTCCAACAATGAAACAATGGAAATATGACCACATGACATAACATTTAACTCGACAGTAAAAAAATAAATAAAAATGGAATTTTCGGTTTTTTGACCTGCAAATTGTTGGTGTGCAGTTCACCTCAGTGGTGGCCTCAGAAAGCCTGAGCGCCAAGCAGATCTCTCCCCTACTCTTTGTCCCAGACAACACCCTGTTTGACCTCATGTTTAGTCTGTCGAAGGGCACCATTAAAAGCTTTGGCTACATTGTCAGGGGCATGTTGTGACAACAGTGTGGGGCAAAACAACTAGCTTAGCAGGCAGCTGAGACACCACTGAGGGCGGCTTTGGAGGGAGAAAATGATGGTTATCTTGACCCCCCCGGAGACATTGATATTAGCCTTGAGACCAGCGGATGGCCTTAATGATAACCCTGGGGCTGGGGTAAAGGAAGACCGTCATCAATTCCTCCAGGGCCTCTGTCTGTCATAGCCGTCTGGTCATGGAACGCCTCTGTGCCTTCAGAACATGCTACAACCTCTCAAAGTGCGAAGCCAGTCTGCTGAATCATGTGAATCATATCAACTTACATGAAGTTTGTTTTACTCTTAAATTGATATGGATGTTCAATTGTTTCCTTTGGTGTTGTGCATGACCCCTAAATGTAGATTACGGTCTTATTTATTGGTGCTATGTTTTAAATGTATATCAAGTAGTGTGGCGTAATATTGTAAACATGGTGCATTATCCTAATGGAAGAATGATGGAAGTAAAAAACAGCCCAGAATTTATGGGATTGTGATTCATTTGAGTGCCGCTGCTGGGTGGGGACTTCTGACACAACACACAATTTCCTCTAACATTTTGCAGACGAGGAATGCTGCTTTTTCAAATGAAGCAGCATTGAAGTAACCGGATTGTGTCCATGCGGCACGTTGCACGTGAGCAACCCAGCCTCCCTCGGTGGCTGCATTTATCATCATTCACTGGCTTTTCCACCATATGGTCGCTGGCGTGCTACGTTGTGATTCGGTCATTTGCTTTGTCTCAGCCCCTCACTGCTTGTGTGTAGACTTCCATGGCTACCGGCCCCACCACCCACTTGCCTGACCCCCGCACGCCCACCATACCAAGCTCCTTGAGCCCAAAACCATTTCCACATGCTGGGGTAGACGGTGGCCAGGTGCCAGGGTGAGGTCCGCCCACGGTTGGACTCAGTCCGACTCTAACCTCTCGGCTTAGGGGCAGAACCACCCTGTAGTTTCCAGCACCACCACAGGTATTCTGCCCCCCCCCCCCCCCCCCCCCGCCTAACGCCCCCCCTCCCCACCCAGGCATGTAGAAAAGGACCATTCACTCATCTACTCCATTCACTGCACAGCGTTTTTTTTGGGGGGGGTTTTGATGAGTGGCAGGTAACTCCAGGACACTGGTAAAGGGGTGGATAGAGTGGACATTTCCCACATTGAGCCGCCATTTTTTTCCTCACGAGCTTGTGGAACATGAACCTGGTGGGCCAGACCACAAAGACATCAGACACTGACAGTACTGGTGGTGTAACATGAAGACACAGAAACGCTGGCATAATAACCGTGCTGAGAAGAACATTACCTAGACTACCAAGTCAGGGGCTACACACACACACACACACACACACATACACTTACACACACACACAAACACACGCACATACTCCTCAATACCACCGCCACCACCGCCACAAAACAAGGCATGAAATACTGCCTTCCAACTGAGCAACACATGAATCATCGCAGCATGACATCGCTCAGCGCCCAAAGCCAGATTCTCATCCAGCCCCACCACCCTCCCTCCCTCCCTTCCTCTCCCCCGTCTCGTAAACGAGCCAGCCTGCCTCACCCAAAAAAACAGACAGGGAGCCTGGAGGAGGGACACAACTATTATCTCTCTCCCAGCAGCAGCTCAGTGAGAAGCCCCAGCACCAGATCGTCTCCGCCCGGCTGCAGTCTGGAGCCTGACGACGGCTCGCTCTGCCCTTGCCACTCTCGCACGCGCTCCCGTACGCTGTCGTTTTTTTTTGCACTTGTTTCACCGCAGACAATCGGACGTTGTCTTAAACAGTTGTCCCTGTGAAGGTTACCTTCGTCCCTGTTCTCGGAGGGGGTGCCACTCGTCATTGTGTGGAGGAGAATGTGCGGGATCCCAGGCCTGTGGCTTTGCAGCACATCTGCTCCAGAGCCCCCCGCGCTCTTTCTCTCCCGTTTAGCAGACAGACTCCCTGTTTCCGGCCCATTACCCACCACTGCCGGCCCCAGCAACAGGGGGAGAGTGGGGAGGAAGGAGTGGGGAGGAGTGGGGATGGGAGGAGGGTATAGGGTACCTCTGCAGCAATGCTGGGGCTGTAGTGTTGAAACAGGGAGGCACATGGGGGACACAACCACTCCCAAAACTGACATTTGGGTCCTTCCACTCTGTGTGAATCCATGTCTTAATGAAAATAGGACCTCAGTTTGTAGATTCTACTACCTGAAGGATGTGATTTTTGTGGTTTTATCTCAGTACTTGCACAGGTGGGAAATGAGTTGCTGTTCAAGGCCTACCTTGTATTATTCCAAACACTGTACTTATACGGAAAAGCAGCGACATGTTTCCATCTATGAACAATCCCATGAAACAACTGCTTTTTCTGGGAAGTTACCGAGAATGGTAAACAATACATTGAGATTATCATTATTTGTTTCACTGGAGAATCAATAGATTGTGCAGTGTTCTTGAGGAAGCCTTATGGTGTCTAATGGGCCAAAGAGTTCCCATCTGCCTGTGAAAGAGATCTCAGCATGTCTCCTGCTGCAGACACACACAGGATACAGGGTAAACACAAAAATGTGATGACTTTTATAGGCATTCCAAGAGTAGTCTGGAAAACAAGTGCAGGTCACGTACCAGGCTGTTAACCCGAGTCTGTAGCAGGGAGACGGGGGATGAGGAGACTGTGTTTTTTGCTTCTCCTGTCAATATTTCTTTCAAAAGAATGATTGCTTTGAAGGTCTTTGTTGTTTGAATTGTTGGTACCCTTCTCTGAAATCCCCAAAATATATAGCTGCGTTGTTTAAATGAAAACGGTCCTTTTTTTTTCTGTCCTACCTAACCAGCTGTTGTACCACGTCTTCCAGTCACAGCAGACTTGTTTAATCTGGCGCTTGCTTTTCCGACCTGATGTCCCCATAGTTTTATAAAGCTTAAGCATCTTCACAGGACATCTACGGGGCTCCTCTCAACACCTGTCTATGGAAAGTAGAAATGTCCTGACAGGCAGAATAGGGCTGTTGTGATTTGAAGCCTAACATGGTGTTCTCTGTTCCTCCCAGGCTGTGATGTCATGACGCAGTGTCCTGTTCCTGTCAAAGTCAGACATGAAGGCAGAACCATGATTATTTACACTAGACTGGACCTGTCCATCATCAGGCAGCCAAAACTCAGACCAAAAAAGAGCTGCTTTATTTCAGCCCCGCATATCCTACACACTCACAGCCACACACGGGCATGTGACAGGCTGTACAAGGGTTCACCAAGGTGTTTCTTTTCAGTTAACCTTTCAGTTTGACATCGGGGATCGCCTCTCTCTCTCTTTCTCTCCCCCCTCCCCCACCCCCTCCTCACCAGTCCTAGTCTCCCCAGATCCAGACCCCCTCCTCACCAGTCCTAGTCTCCCCAGATCCAGACCCCCTCCTCACCAGTCCTAGTCTCCCCAGATCCAGACCCCCTCCTCACCAGTCCTAGTCTCCCCAGATCCAGACCCCCTCCTCACCAGTCCTAGTCTCCCCAGATCCAGACCCCCTCCTCACCAGTCCTAGTCTCCCCAGATCCAGACCCCCTCCTCACCAGTCCTAGTCTCCCCAGATCCAGACCCCCTCCTCACCAGTCCTAGTCTCCCCAGATCCAGACCCCCTCCTCACCAGTCCTAGTCTCCCCAGATCCAGACCCCCTCCTCACCAGTCCTAGTCACCCCAGATCCAGACCCCCTCCTCACCAGTCCTAGTCTCCCCAGATCCAGACCCCCTCCTCACCAGTCCTAGTCTCCCCAGATCCAGACCCCCTCCTCACCAGTCCTAGTCTCCCCAGATCCAGACCCCCTCCTCACCAGTCCTAGTCTCCCCAGATCCAGACCCCCTCCTCACCAGTCCTAGTCTCCCCAGATCCAGACCCCCTCCTCACCAGTCCTAGTCTCCCCAGATCCAGACCCCCTCCTCACCAGTCCTAGTCACCCCAGATCCAGACCCCCTCCTCACCAGTCCTAGTCTCCCCAGATCCAGACCCCCTCCTCACCAGTCCTAGTCTCCCCAGATCCAGACCCCCTCCTCACCAGTCCTAGTCTCCCCAGATCCAGACCCCCTCCTCACCAGTCCTAGTCACCCCAGATCCAGACCCCCTCCTCACCAGTCCTAGTCTCCCCAGATCCAGACCCCCTCCTCACCAGTCCTAGTCTCCCCAGATCCAGACCCCCTCCTCACCAGTCCTAGTCACCCCAGATCCAGACCCCCTCCTCACCAGTCCTAGTCTCCCCAGATCCAGACCCCCTCCTCACCAGTCCTAGTCTCCCCAGATCCAGACCCCCTCCTCACCAGTCCTAGTCTCCCCAGATCCAGACCCCCTCCTCACCAGTCCTAGTCTCCCCAGATCCAGACCCCCTCCTCACCAGTCCTAGTCTCCCCAGATCCAGACCCCCTCCTCACCAGTCCTAGTCTCCCCAGATCCAGACCCCCTCCTCACCAGTCCTAGTCTCCCCAGATCCAGAAATCGTCCACTGAAACATGTGGCTGTGGCTCGTTATGAAAAACATGTTCAGCTGGAACTTGCCTCGGCTACCCCGCTCATGTGGGCTTGCCTCCTCTCCCTCTCCCTCTCTCTCCTCTCTGTCTCCCTGACACAGAGGTCAGTGGAACGTCTGAACAGCCGTGTCTTGGACCAGCGGCACGCCCATTCATCAGGGTTTCCCTTTTTGCATGACCCAGAAAACTTGGAGCACTCTGTTGTCGATGAAAGAGAAGGAAAGACTCTGGGAGAGATGGAACGACTGAACGAAAGAGAGGAGCGAGAGGGAAAGAAAGAAAGGGCTGTTGCTCAAACCGTAGGAACAGAGAGAAAAACCGCTGACCGCTCGACGCTTTGATGAGAGAGCGGCAGAGGGTATGAGAGTGACCACGGTACTTTGTCTTCTATCATCCAAGCTCATGTCTAGTTTGGCTTCAATATTGGTTCCTGTTCATTGATCTTAACAGCAATGGCTGGCATAACAACTTAAAAGAAGGTAGTCAGTTTAGATTCTTTCCAGCGCTTTGCTAATTGGTTTATCTGTTCAACACGATTCTATTGTATCTCTTAAGTGCCCATGGTTCTCCTCAAATAGTTATTTTTTACTCCATGGAAAACCTAGGAGACTTAAAAAAGTTCCTTTCAATGAAAGTTGGAGGCTGAGACAGTTTTGGTTCCCCTTTGTTCCGCATCACCTGCATGGGATGCCATTTCACTTGAGACCCCAGGCCTCATTGGGCCTCCACACTCCGATGTCATTTGCTAATAAGCCATGTGCTTTACTTGGACAAGCCCCTGCAAATAGGGAACCACTGCCAATCAGCAAACAGGATAACATGACACAGATGTGGTTGCCGGGTAGGCTTGATGGTCAATTAATTAAGAGCATAATCAGCCGGGTACTGCTGGCCCCAGTGGGAGAGGAGGAGGCTGTAATGGAATCAACTCCTTCAAAGGGCTTGTCAGATCATTTGGATTTGGCTTCTTAATCTGATTTGGGGTGGTCTGCAGCTTGCGAGAGTCTCCAGCACAACTGTTATGGCTTATAAAGATCGCACAATTATTTGATCTGTGTTGTCTTTCTGTCTGTAAATCGGTGACCTTGTCTTCCCTTGTGTCTTGGACCAAACTGGTATTTCCGAGGGTTTCCCAGACCTTTCTTGGGCTTCTAACTATTGAATCTGTATTCGGAGAGTCATTTAGTGCGGTCTAGAACAGAGTGAATGTTTCGTCCAGGGAACAGCTCTCTGTGGTGTTGTCGAGCAGCCAGCAAAGGTTGGTCCTACAGGGCCTGTAGGACCGCAGAATATGCAAACATTGATCCAATATCCTGTCTCCCAAATCCCTGAACCCAATCATCTTTCTAGGCCCTGTGAGGTTCTAGTCCCCCTTCCCGACCCCTTGACATGGGGTTCAACACATACAATGATCCATGGTACGGCTCGAGCCCCTACCCTTGGTCTGCAGCCAGCTTTTCACTCCGTCCACAGTCGCTGGGCTTGAACGACATATAGGTGATGCATGCAAGTTTTGAATAAGGAGGACCTTATTCTGTTTCGCCTCAGACTGACTCAGACATGAAAGTCCTATGCTGCGAGCACACAGACCATGTCCCTGTGCCAAGGCCCAGCCTCCCTGCCTTGCCTCCCAGCCATGCCCCCCTGCCCTGCCCTGCTTTCAAGCGCTGCCTCCCTGCCCTGCCCCCCAGCCCTGTCCCCAGGCCTGTTCTTGCGGCTTGTCTGACTGGCTGTGCCCATCCAACCAATGCATGCCGCGCCTCCCCAACACGGAGCCGTGCCTGGTCTCGAACCTGTTCACCCGGCGAGAGTGTTCTGTCCCTCCTCCCTCTCGTTCGCCTTTCGACAGCTCAAAGGACGTTGTTTTCGGCGCGCGTGTCACGTTACACACAGCTTTTCGGCTGCATCTGCCGGTGATAAAGCGAGCGGGGCAGAAGCGCCACTCTGGAGGCCCGCTGGTGTTTCCTGCTCTGTCTTATCGCTCGCTCGCACGGCCCCACCACAGCCCCGACGCTTTGGAAAGGCTGCGTTTTTTGTCTCTCTGAGTCTGCGACGAGATAGGAAGATGGGAAGAGGCCTTCGGAGAATGCCGGAGAGCATCGGCGTTGACGCAGGCCCCCTCCCGGCTGTGGCCGCGCGCCAAGGAGGCCCTGACGTCGCCGCAAACGATTCGGCGCTGTGCATGCGCGGCATGTGTGGCTGTGTTTGTGTGTGTCGGCGAACGCGTGCCCGGGAAAATGCGTGCGATGCATGAGTGCGTGTGTGTCTGAACATTCCTGTGTGTGTGTGTTAGAGAGAAAGAGAGCGTCTGTCTGTCACACGTTACTTTTTATTTACACCAGTGACAGAAGCCAGGAAACAAAGTGACTGTTTAGGAGTCTGGACTTCGTAGACCTCGTGGAGCTGCTTATAGAGCTCTTGACCTTTGACCTTTAGCAGTGGGATTCAGTAGCAGAAGAGGTCAAATAGCAGTAACCTGTTCTTCCCTGTGTGCTTCCTGTTCAATACTTGAACCAATGTGACTGATGTCGACTCCCTGGGCTTGACAGCGCTGGTGTTTTAGATGGCAGTGAAGGTACATTGAAATAAATGGGATCGATTCATGGGCTTCTTTGCAGTGTTTCCATTAGTTTGATGGCTGGAGAACAGAGAACAGGAGAAAGGGAAAACTGCTTTGATTTGCGTGCTAATCGGCTCAAGTCACGTCACTCACCATCGCTTCAAGAATGTTCTGGGGTTTCAATCTCGGAGTCATGGAAGGGCGTTCTCAACGTGATTGAAAAGCCGTGGTGAACGTGTTTCCTCGGCAGCTGGCCTCAAGCTGGGGCATGGTGAGGTGGACCGCGGCCAGTCTCCACTCATCTGCATGAGACTCCAATCCCAGTTCCTTCCAGGAAGAACTCCCCATCACGGGAGAACTGAAAACCTGGCAACACCACAGGGGTTCTAACTCAACATATACCTCCGAGAACGAGCCTCAAATCAAACGTTTTCAGCACTGCGTGTGTGTGTGTGCACACAAGAACGTTTGGACCGAAGAAGTCCAAAACCCCAAAAAAGCAGTTCCAGGATCCGACATGTCTTGCTTGTTTTCTTTGCTCCCCATTTCCCATGTCCCGTCTTGGAAAACCTTGTCAAAATTTCCGAATGGCGAGACTTCCTGAGATCGACTGTGAGGAAGTGACAATCAGCAGAGGAAGGGCTGTGTGAGGGAGAGCAGCTCGCCCCTCAGGGGTCACTGTCGACAAATTAGTTTGTTGACGGGTCGGTGAGACGGGTCATGACCTGGAGGTCAGGTTTCTGCAGGAGCAAGCCCACCAGCCTGCAGGAAGCAGAAGGTCTTTCAATTTAAAGCTCTCCAGAAATGACCAACGCGGTCACAATCTCAGTCGCGGACATCTGTTATTCGTCGACATTTTGGGCAACGGACTCGACGAAGGCGGGGCGTATCAGGACATCTCTGACCCCCCCCCCCCCCCCCCCCCCGAGTAAAGCTGTTATGTAACCGTTACGATCGGTGAGACAGGCTGGATCTGGTGTGTCATAGGATGATCCACTTAAGATGGCTTCAAAGAGAGGCCTTGCTGTTTTCCCTCACCTCAGCAAGCCCACAGGGACCGAGGTATTTCCATCAGGCCATTACCCCCACATTGATCAGGTGTTAATCCCTTCTCCCCCCATGAAAGATCCTAGTCTTTCGAGACACGAAACACACACTCTTACCTTGGTCGGAAAAAAAAGAAGAGGGAAAAAAACAAGCCTTAATGTAATCAACCAGAGTCGTACAACGCCCCTCATTGAGTCCCGGTCCCTCTGAAAGCCTTTGATCAAGAAGCGCTTAGGTTTCACATAAACGCTTGGATACCTCTCTGAGAGGGAGGCGTGCACACGAGGTCTTGGGGATTTGGGCTACTTTAATGTCTGTTTTCAGAGCTTCTCTGTGGTATTCGAGCCAACACGTTAGCTGGAAGGGCAGGCGAGCTATGCTGCGCCACACAGGGAGATGAAGCCTTTACGAGGCTCAGGGAAAGCAGAACGATCTCCAGGACGAAGAGAAATGTTCTGGCGCTACGGCCAATTGAGGAATCTGTCACTTTTACTGTTACGGAGTTGCACGTTTCCTACAAACGAACCTCAAACGTTTCAATACGAACCCCAATCGTTTCTTTTGTTACTCAGATATCTTCACGGTTCTAAAAAGGTTTCAAGTCATATTGAAAGCGTTTCACTGAACGGTGCATTCTTCAAACTTGAAGCCTGAACAAACATTGTCAATGTTAAAAGGCATTCTATTTTTATTAGGAAACACCCACCATCCTGTTCATATGCGGTGGGTACGTGTGAGGAGATGTGTTGAAGACGTCAGCAGCTGTTAATTATTCAGTGTCTGCTTGAGAACGCATGCACCTCATTATCCTTCACATGCATCTGCCTTTTCGATGTTCATTTTTTTTTCCGTCTTCCCAGGGCATCTGTTGCTTAGCCTTCCCAGAACACGCATGTGTTTCCAAGGGCCGATCAAGGGTGTTTAACGTGACCTGATTAAATGGAAACTGAGTCAAACGGGTTTTGGGTGGTGAAAACCGCTCCACTCCTCTAGGCACGAGTGCCTTTCCACTGCCCTGGGGCTGGGTGTAAACACACTTTTAAAGACCTCCCAAAGTCCCATGACCACTGTCGGGGGCTGTTGAGAAGATGTGTGAAAAAAAAGAGTATATTTAGATGTGTGTGTGTGTACATGACGTTTGTCAGTGTTTCCGAGTGTTTCAGACACGGCGAAATCTCACCTAGGTGTCCGCACGGTTCGGTCCAGGCTGTAACACGTTTTCCTGCGGTGTTTTGATAGGCAGATAGGTGTGCCTTGCGTCTCTTCCACCAGTGTGTTGACAAGTGGCTGACTGGTGTTGATTTGCATGCATGCTCATTTGCAAGGGAAAGTGGCCAAAGATCCTGAAACCAGATGCAACCTTTTGTATTGCACAGTGCATCCATGGCCTCCCATGGTAGACTTGTCCACCTGCACGTCAGCTTGGTGTGCCTCCAAAAAAGAAACGTTGAAGGATGTGTTTCCTATAAGTCTCTCTATCTCTCTCTCTCTGTGAGTTTTGACAGACCATTTTTAACAAAACCACAGAATGCTTCATTACAAAACCCTCCTGCCTATTTCCAATTGTCGACATGCTATATATTTCTGACCAAAATAACAGATCTGACGGCCATCTGTCTACAGTGAAAAAGGACTCCCTCAAGGGTTTCTCAATAGAGGGAATCCCTCCACTGGTTACTGACTGTCAGCCCCGCTTGTCTGCAGTGGCCTGATTATCTAGATGTTTTCCAGAGGCCAGGCAGGACTGAAAGAAGCCACACTCGCACGGGAACGCCTCAGCCTCATGAATCAGAGCAGAGCAGAGGAAGGTTAAAGGCTCCCGAAGCCGGCACACACACATTTCAGCATGTGTGTGTGCTGTATTTACATTTACATTTAGTCATTTAGCAGACGCTCTTATCCAGAGCGACTTACAGTAAGTACAGGGACAGTCCCCCCGAGGCAAGTAGGGTGAAGTGCCTTGCCCAAGGACACAACGTCATGTGCACCGGCCGGGAATCGAACGGGCAACCTTCAGATTACTAGCCCGATGCTCTATCCGCTCAGCCACCTGACTCCCTGTATGTGTGTGTGTGTGTGGGGGGGGTGGAGGGCAGGGAGGAGGTGGGGGGGGGGGGGGTTGCGCATAATAGGATCAGGGCTTCCATAACTCTGGAGAAGAGCCTATCCTACCCTGGTTTCTGCCCCGTTCAGCCATCAAAGAGAAAGTTTGTGGGTCTGTGACGGCCCGTCAGGGGGTTGAGAGGAAAGTGCATTTTTTCGCTCACAAACTCAATTTCCTTGGTGTGCTACAGAGGCCAGGCTTTAGAACCTGGGGTATAAAGCCCTTTTAATTTGGCCCGGCGGATCCCCCTGCGCCCCTCATTCTGCCTCCAAGGGCCTCAGCCCTGACTGAATAGACTCGAGGACCCAGTGGAGGAGGGATGTTTACATCCACCTCTTTCTCCCCTTAATGGACTCTCCACCGACCGACCCTCCACAGCTGGTCAGAATGACCACCTCCTCTCATGTTTGGGTTTCATGTTTACACTTCATCCACACCCCTGACCCAGCCTTCCTCTCCATCATCACCTAAACATGCATTTCTCACAGGAGGCAGAGGCAGTGGAATAACCCTGCTGTGCTTCAAGGCTGGTCCACTGTCTCTGGACTGTGTGTGTGTGTGTGTGTGTGTGGGGGGGGGGGGTTGAGAGGAAGGTTTTCATGTTGAAGGGGGGCTACGCCCAGGCGAGACCCAGACCTGGTCAGTGCCACAAAAGCCCAGGCTTATGTGTCTGCCGGCCTGCCCTGCTTATCCCCCACCTGGTGTGTAAGAAAGGGAGGGAGGGAGGGAGCGAGCACCGGGGGAACCTCCACCTCATTTTGAGAGGGAAGCTCATTGTGGCCCCGTCTCTGCAATGCTATTCGTCATACTTGTCGGGGGCCATGGTTGGTGCAGGGTTAGATAGACAGGCTAAGTCAACACAGACCACAGAGATGCCCAGGGGTCCCTCTGTGTGTGTGTGTGTGTGGATGGGTTGGGGGGGCTAAATGATTAAATTACAGTTCAAACACGGCCCTGCTTTGGTCCCTGGAGACAGTCCATTAAGGTTACTTCTGCCTCAAAGTGTTTTAAGAAAATGTAGGAATACCACAGCATGAGTCTTCAGCAGTGTGTGGGACAGTATTCAGAGCAGCCAACCGTGCTTCTTAGTCTTCTGAATATACATGGCTGCTCTGTTGTGTGAGTGACCACAGGTGATCAGTTACCAGCCTGTCTCTGTGACTGAATGCCTGTACTCGAAACCTTGTGACAGGAACAAGCACATCTGACCGAGGCCACTATGCAGGCTAATTAAAAGAGTCCATTGTCATGTCCTCCTCTATGAGGGCCCGAGATCAGATGACCATGACAGACGATCGCTCAGCGGGGGGCTCGGCGTGGAGGGGGGAGGGGTTGTCGGGCGGGGGGGTTGTGTGTGTGTCGGGGGGGGGGGGCTACGCTCACCACCTGCTCTCTGAAACCAGAGCCCCCCGCAATCCACCTGTATCAGTTACCTGAATTCACACACACACTCGCAAACACAGACTCACTCACACACACGGACACGCGCACAGAGACAAGGGTGGACGCGCATTCACGAACATACCAACACACCTGCACACCCTCGCGCACACACTCCATGTAGAGTTCAACTTAGACCGATAGGAAACAGTCCTAAAACAGCACGGACAAGAATTCCAGTGTACCTGTATTAGTTCCAAACTGCAAATGAAGTGGAGACTGAAAACATAAACACACACACAAACACGTGGGCTCGGCTACACACATGGCCTGTCTGAAATGCTCCGCAAAACAGACCAGTCTGAAGAATGGCCATGAAAGTTTATAGCTTTATAGCCATTAATTATGCTCGCTTGTACTGCACCACACTACAGCACATCAGAACCCCAGCGTGCGGCGGAAACGCTCCCAAACGCAGCCTCCTTGATTATGGTGACATTTTTGGAAACAAATTCATCACAGAACATACCCTGGGCTGTAGAAACACTCTTTCGGAAACAATAACAAACTGGCAGACCTGTCATATTTATAAGTCTCCCTGTGACCCCACGGAGACCTCCATTTGTCTTAGCAGGGGGAAAAGACAAGACTTGACTTCACCAGCACTGACACAAAGAGGCTGTGGAGGAAGGGGGGGGGGGTAGTGGAGAACCTCCCCTCTCTTCCCCACCACAGATGGTGGAGAGACTGATATGTGAGTGATGCTGGATAAACACACACGGTGCCGTATTTTACCGCCTGTATCAGGTTGCCAGACATGTTCAGTGTTAACCCCCCCCCCCCCCCCCCCCCCCAACAGGTTGACGGGGCAAACGAATAGTAGATTTGATCTAATTTCCCTCACCCACCCCCACCCTCAACACACACACACGTCAGCGAGGAGACAAAGAGAGCAGTCAGTGAGTGCTTCAGCCACACTCTGGTTTCTCATTTGCCTGTCCCAATCCACGCATCCATCAACCAATGACCTGAACCCTCTCTGCTCACATCAGTTTCATACATGTGTGAAACATTCAGTCCCCCTCCGACACCTCATACGCTTCTCGTTTAGGGCCCTCCGCCATGCTGAATGATCTCTCTCCTCTAGAACCTAGTCCATCTGGAGGATAACGGCTGGTCCAGGGGCCTGGTTCTCCAGCCTTGTCTGCACGCTGGCTCTCTGCGTGGCACTAAGGCGCCTCTAACGATGTTAATAATGGATAGTGCCTTCGCTTCAGCGACCTCCCTGGGTTCAGAGTTTGCCGTGCACCGGGTAGGATAGTTTTTATGTTTGTGAGTGTGTGTTTGTGTTTCACTGGCCACAAAATAGGGATGTGTGTGTTTGTAGGGGTGAGCAGTAGACTGTGGCATCATCGGCAAGTTCCTGAGTACTCTCAGGAATGAACCGTTTTTTTTCTTCCCACAAGCACATAACAGAACAGAGGTGCAAATCTGTACGGTGTGCTTAAGCTTGGCTTTGCTTTTCGTACCTGCTTGAGAATCAACAACATCAACAACATTACTGAGTTTGAGACACAGTGCAGAACAAGGTGATGTGATGGCATTGTTGTTAGAACTCATTATGGGCTTAGATTTCTTTTTGTGCGTGTATGCATGTCTCCAAGTGTGAGTGTCTGTCTGTGTGTGTGTGTGTGTGTCTGTGTGTGTGCTTGTGTGTGTGTGGGGGGGTACTGTACAATACCTCAGAGCATGGGGCCTGCTGTGAGTACAGTAATGAGAGGTGGGGAGGTAAACAAGGTTCCCTCCTCATTTATGTATGCATCAAACAGAAGCAGTGCACGCAAAAGGAGCATGTCTAGATTATTTATTTAGATCTGCATCTTCGAGGCCACAGGCTAATTCTTTCTTCCAAAATGAGACAGGGCTTTCTGGTTCGGGCTGTTGCAACTGTCAACAACAGACAAAACAGGTGTGCTGGTACAACTACTTATGTTCTTTTTGCATGTGTTTTGTGTTTACCAGACAGGAAACACTTGCATACCTAAGGCAAGGTCAAAGTGAACAAAAAATGACATTCGTCAGTAATAGTTTTTCAGTTCCATAATCTTCTGGAGAATCAGGAAGAAGAATGCGTGTAGGTCTAACTGTGTGACCGAGGGGAGTTGGAACATGAAGGGAGTGACAAGCCTGATAGAGCCTTCAGCTGCCCAGGCAGGCTGCTCTTCCCCTGGGGAGACTTTAACTCTACCCCCCAGGCCCTCAGGCCTACTTGTTTAGACTACTGTCGCCCTGCTTTCCATCCAAGGGAAGGAACGTCGTGGCTTAATATGAATGCTTCTTTCAACACGTGTCAGAAGCGCTTAGCCGTCGTCGGGAGAAGAGCTGTTCCCTCTCCTTAGGAAGGATGCCTGAAAAGGTTCAAGTCAGAACACATATGTCTGGAAAGTCTCCCACCCTCAGACGATCTTAATTGCAAATTTTGTGTGTTGTCTACTCTGGTCACGCTTCAAAGTCTCAAGTCTCAAGTCTTTATGAATAGCATGCAAACCATTTGTGAAATTCCTTTTGATCATCGACAAACAATGGTCATTTCATGAGAGCCACCAATTCATCTTTGAAACTCAAAACCATTTCTTATGTCTTTTGCAGGCCACTATTTTTTTTTTAATGTTCTGAGGCAAAAAAGACGTTTCGAAACGTCTGTCTTATCCCTTTTGCAGACACCAGAGGAGAGTTAGTAAGGAGGTAGGACACACCAGAGGAGAGTTAGTAAGGAGGTAGGACACAGCAGAGGAGAGTTAGTATGGACGAAAGACACAGCAGAGGAGAGTTAGTATGGAGGAAAAAGGTAGGACAGCAGAGGAGAGTTAGTATGGACGTAAGACACAGCAGAGGAGAGTTAGTGTGGAGGTAGGAAACAGCAGAAGAAAGTTAGTATGGAGATAGGACACAGCAGAGGAGAGTTAGCATGGAGGTAGGACACAGCAGAGGAGAGTTAGCATGGAGGTAGGACACAGCAGAAGAGAGTTAGTATGGAGGAAGGACACAGCAGAAGAGAGTTAGTATGGAGGAAGGACACAGCAGAGGAGAGTTAGTATGGAGGAAGGACACAGCAGAGGAGAGTTAGTGTGGACGAAAGACACAGCAGAGGAGAGTTAGTATGGAGGTCTGCCATTGCTCCCTGGCTCAGGTGCAGCGTGCCTCAGAGGTGTTTTCTCAGACTCTTACTGGGATTAAGGGGTTCTCTCCTGGAATCCAGAGGAAACCCAGCTCTGAGCCCACCACAGGCTGCACTGTGGGGACCGCGGCTCTGCATGTGTGGGACTTTGAAGGCGAGTACTCTTGTGTGTGAGCTTGGAAGAGAGAGCGTGCGGAAGGATGTGTGTCTGGGAGCGCGTGTGTTTGCGTATGTGCCTAAACCCAAGACACGTAGAGCGCTCTTTCGGCGTGGACCACCGGCGCGCTCCTCCTTCAAAGCCAGCTTCTCTGAAGCCCCGCGCCTCATCGCTAGCTGCGTGCGTCAATGCCTATCTGATGCCCTGGCTTCACACTCTCTGGGGCGTCCATGGTTGTTTTGACCCGAGCAGGCTCAGCGGTGTGTATGTGTGTGTGTGTAGTATGGGTCTGGGTAAGTGTGTGTGTGTGGAGTGGGGGTCTGCGTGTGTGTGTGTGGAGCAGGGGTCTGGGTGAGTGTGTGTGTGTGGAGCGGGAGTCTGCGTGTGTGTGTGTGGATCAGGGGTCTGGGTGGGTGTGAGGAGTCTTAGTCAGGGCTCAGGGGGGATGAGGGTGGGCGGAGCTGGGCAGGTGTCTTCGTACACCGGCTGCTACCTTGGCACGCACACACAGATGGGAGAAGTTATAGAGTCTGTGTTTGTAAAACTGTGTGTGTGTGTGTGTGTGTGTGTGAAGGAGCGATAGAGTAAGAGAGACAGACAGAGAGAGAGAGCAAGAGAGAGAAAAAGATGGAGAATAAAGGATGGCGCGAGAACATCAATGCCTGTCTTTCTGCAGCGGATCTCTCTCGGTCTTTCAGAATCGACCACATGTGTTCCGGCTAACAGGAGAAGCAGACATGGTGTTTTATCTGCTCATGCCATGGTTATTAAGCTGAGTGGTGTTTGACAGGGGTGGTCTCGGCCTATCCCACAGCAGATGTGGCTGTTTAATTTCCTTCCATTTCTGGAGTTGAGAAATGATCTTTGTTCCTTACCTTGACAGATCTCACTCGGAAAGGAATTTTCAAATAAAGTTAGCAAATGGACATACTGTAGGTTTTGTTTCTTCTTCCCCTAGGTCGAGGTCATTTTGGTGTATCTTCTGTCAAAAACAAAACAATAAACGATTCACGATTTATTACAGTATGTGTTGCAGTTGGAACTGTACTGTAGTAACCGTACTGTACTGTGCACAATATGAAGAAACACTTCTTTTTGTGAAGTCCTGATGCTCGGAAATGAGTCAGTGTTAGATGAAGTTACTGACAAGCAGACAGAGAGAGAGACAGGGAGGTAGAAAGAGTGGGGAGAAATGGTGGTAGCTGTGAGAGATGGAAGGAGAGGGAAAAAGAGAGAGGGAAAGCGGGGGAGAGGGGTGAAGAGGGAGGGAGACAGAGAGAGAGAGGGAGGGAGGGAAAGAAGAGGGGATAAAGAAGGGGGAGAGGGAGGGAGGGAGAGAAAGAGAGAGGATGAGAGTGGAGGGAGAGAGAGAGAGAGGGAGAGACCACAAACTAAGCTCCCCTCCAGCCTACTTCAGTGGTCGCCAGTACTTATCCACTCTCTTAACCCGCACACCATTACCCAGCGGCGCTCTAACTGGGCTTCTAAGCCAGCACAGAGAGGAGGGCTGTTCCCCTGGGACTGGGTCCTACCTTGCCCCAGGACACACAGGTCCCCCACACACACCATGGACACAGCCGGGCCCAAAAAACAAGGCTCTCCGATTGAAAGCATCAATGAAAGCCCTTCAAGCATCCCTGGACAGGCAAGCTTGTCCTGGAGGCTGAGAGGAGATAAGCAGAGACAATCGAGGAAGGTGTAACAGAAGTGATAGGCAAGACGCCAGACACAGTGTTGGTTCATGCGTGTGTGTGTAGAGGGGGTGTCGAGAGAGCTGTGCCGCACGCTAATGTTCACATGATTTATGCCACGTTCAAATGGAGGAGGGTTTATCAGAACCATCAGCACTACATTCCAGATCCGAACAGAGCTGTATTGAATAGGAACGACAGCTCTGGAATGAAGAGAATCCACAGAAGAAATGCCACAAAGGTCACCTGCCACATGTTTTGATCGGTTATCTTTTATTGAAAGTGTGCATGAAAATGACAACGACCTTAAAAAAAAGGGAGGAGACAAAGTGAGAACGACACGTGGAGACACACACCTTGTTATATGTTCCCCCCGAAACACAAGCTCCCCCCCCCAAAAAAAATGAAAATGCGTCACATCTGCTCTGAGAGAGAGGCTCTGTGGAAGTTTACAATACTGCCAGATATAAATCAGAAACACTGTTCTCCATTGTTCTACAGCTGCTTGCTTGAAGAAGACCTCCGTCTGAGGTTCCCCTCTGGGCAGCGACAGGCCAGTGACATCAACTGTATTCAGTTCTGAGGAAGGCATGTCGAGGAAATGGGAGTATTAGCTTGGGTAGGCCCTTAGGGCTGTCTCTTTCCTCCATGTCGGAGTAGCTGTAACTTGTGGAATCGAGATCTATCTTTCTTCCCTAACTGGGTTAATTGAATTAACCTAACGGGAGAGGATCCATGCAAAAACAAACCGTCACAAGATTGGAATTGGAAGCTAAACAGGAACAAGTGTGGGAACCCATCGATGTAAATAATAGACCAATTAAAAACGAATAACCGAGAAATAAAATGAGAGTAAAGCGTTTATGTTGTGCAATATAAAACAAACTCTAGGCATAAGAACAAAACATATATCAGTGATGAGTTATTTAAAATAAGTATATAATGCATGTGTAATAAATCTTGAATAAATACATTCCAAAAATACATTTATTTTTATCTTTTCAGATTATTTTTCTATAAAATGTTAAACTTTGAAAGCAGCTTGTTATGCTTAAAATATGGCATAAAGTCACCTGGAAAAAGCTTTTTCCAGACGCTGTGATTTCCCCAAACGTCCCCAAACACAGAAGCACAGCACGTTTGTCTGCCACTGATTCCAACTGGAAAAGCACTTCACACACTGACAAGACCTGTCCCACTCACAGCTCCATCAATCCAGAATGAACCAGCCGATTTCCCTTCCACTGGATTTGAGACAGCAGCTGTGATGCTAGAATGGAACAGTGAAACATTGCATATCTGGCTTGCCAGTGAGAGCAGATTAGGCTTTATATTTTCTTCTCACAGGCGCATATTGCTTCGGCTTATTGTGGCTGCTGACACACAGTCAAAACCAAACCCGAACATGGATGACGTTCGTTCAGTCATCCCAGCCAAATATCCGACCGGTCATCTGGTAGAACTTCATGTTGAAAGGCCTGTAGAAGTCCCGTAGCCTCTGCACCACCTCAGGGTCAATGTTGGGGTGGGTCCGCCCTTTGGTTTTGCCCAGGCAGTGGGGCTTGCTGCTGCCTTCGGCCTTCTTGAGGCAGGGGAAGCCCTTGGTCTGGTTGAAGTAGAAGTGTTTGTCTGTGATGATCCTCTTGAGCCCCAGGAAGTCCTGCACGCGGCCCAGCTCTCCGGCCGGGTCGCTGATCAGTCTCTCCCCGCTCACAAACAGGATCTGGCCCATGGGGAAGTACTGGAGCCAGTTGTCCAGGTGCTTGGCGTAGATGCCGATCTGGATGGCCGACCAGGAGGTGTCGATGAGGCCCGTGGTCCTGTTCTTGAAGGTCAGGCTCTCGAAGGTGGGGATGTCGGGCTTCTTGGACAGCGTCTGGGTGTAGTCGGAGATGGCCCTGGTGACGGGGTCACGCACCACCACGATCAGCTTGGTGTCCCGGGACATGGCCGAGATCCTGGCCGGAGCCTCTCTGGTCACAAAGTAGCTGGGGGTCTTCTCCATGGTGATCTGGCCCTCCAGGGTCTTGGGCATCAGCTCCCTGAAGAGAGGAGAGAGAGGGGGAGACAGAGGGAGAGAGAGAGAGACAGAGGGAGAGAGAGAGGGGGAGACAGAGGGAGAGAGAGAGGGAGAGAGAGAGAGGGGGAGACAGAGGGAGAGAGAGAGGGAGAGAGAGAGAGAGACAGAGGGAGAGAGAGAGGGAGAGAGAGGGGGAGACAGAGGGAGAGAGAGAGGGAGAGAGAGGGGGAGACAGAGGGAGCGAGGGAGAGGAAAGAGAGAGACGAATAGAGAGATTCACATTACTGCATATCCTTCCTTTGCCCTCGCGACTGAAAAAACAAGCAAAAAAAAACGTCACAGCGGAGGCGGCCCCACAGCACAATAAAGACTTCAATAAGATTACATCAAGATTCTTCTTCAGACATTTGGAATCCAATAAGTCAACAACAACACTCCTCAACAGTTTATTTACGTTTGGGGATATTTATTTTGTCTTCATCCACCGGCTCTATCGACACGCCTAGTTAACCGCCAAGAGCCCGTGCAGCCTCTCATTTCCACTCAGCTCCATCACTGCTGAACCTCCACTGACAGCCATGTAGAGTGAAGCTCCCAGCCGGCATACTGAAGGATCGTGAAACCCAGACTGGGTGTCCCCGGGGTCCATTTGAAGGGTAGTCCTCACTCTCGTATAACACGTGAAGCGCCATCATTCTCCATCCACACACACCAGTCCAGATGCTAATAAAACATTAATACCAATGCCAACGACCTCTCTCTCTCTCAGCATAATTAAATACCTTCATGTCCTTCTTCCTCGGACATCCAACTGACATTGGAATTACATTCCTTTTTTAATTTTTTTTTAAGTGTTTCACTGATATTTTAATGTTGTCATGTATTTATCTATTGGGCTTTGTTTGGAAACCTCCTATACTTCTAGGCACCACTTAAAACATTTACAGTTGAATACAGATGAGATGAGACATAGAAAAGTTAGACGCGGCAAAAAAAGCTGCGTCTAACTGTTTTTTTTACTCGTCAGACTCTCGGAAATTAAATACCAGCGCTGAAAGAATACCTATAAATCCCACTTCCAATATTTACTGCGAGAAAGTTCAGCTGCGCAGGCACTTCAGCCATAATATTTAGTTCAAGGTTTTCCTTGGCAACATTTCTTCATCTGGGCTGTTTTTCTTTTTTACTTCGTCTTCATCCCAAGCTCGCATAAGAGGCGAGAAACAGGCTTAACTATTCGGCCTTGACACCCCCCCCACACCACTCCTGCCACCCACCCTTCCTACTGCCTTCTCCCACTCTTCTCACCCCCCCCCCCGCCCCCCACACCGCCACCCCCCCACCCCCACCCCTCTGCCCAGAGCGCCTTCAGGACAGTGACCTGAACCAAAGCGGATAAAAGGAGCCCATGAATGATTAACGCTCCCTCTCTCTCGCCCATTTAGAGCCTCTGCAGAATACGGCTTTAAAATTCACCAAAGTACAGAATGCCAGCCTCAATTATTCATTCTCTCTGCTGGTGCTGCTTAAAGCCAAGGATGCTGCAGGTCCCCTGGCAGACACAGTTTACCGGTCGTGACAGAATTACTGAGGGCCGTGTGTGCGTGCGAGGGCGTGTGTGTGTAGGTGTGAGTGCAGGGGGATATCATTCGGTCAACTATGTGGTTAGAATGATGTGGTCTGCTTATATTTCCAGTCTCTTGCTGTTCACAGTGACACACGCTGTTGTTGTTGTTTTGTTTTTTTGCCTTCGCCCGCTAAACGTTTTCCTGATGTGATGGCCGCACTGTTTCTGCCTCAGTAACAGTCTAGTGAACAATCCCCACTCTGCTCTCTTTAGCATACACGCATCTAGATGAGGCAGACAGGGCAGATATCTTAGCCAGGGCTGGCATTTCTCACAGGGAGTCTGAGGTCTTAAAGCCCTAGCACTCACACCTAATAACACGGGTAAAACACAGGTTGGCTTCAATGGCGTTGATTTTGTCTCATTTACTGTTCGATGGCCAAAATAGTGAAAGTGCATTCACCACTGATGAGAGTTTGCAGTCAGACTTGACAGCTGTCTTTCCAAGGTGAAAACTAAGCAGAAAACCTTGGCTTCGGGTCAGATATGACAACCGCATGCAGCCGGCCTCTCGTGACATGGGCCAATAGCTCCATGGCGTTCCCGCAGGTGCATCCAGGGTTAAGTGCCTCAGCATCCTGAGTGGCTCGAACCTGGCGCCGTCCGGTCACAAGGTCAGGGCTGCCGTGGCGACACACAGGAAGCGGTGGGGTCGATGCCTTTTTGCGTGCGTGGTGGTGGTGTGAGGGGGTGGGGGTTGGTATTGGGGGGTGGGGTGCCGTGTGTGCTACACGAGTCTGCTGTGTTCGGACATCCGTCCGACATTGACCGCTAGTCAACCCCGATCCTCCCTGTGTCAGTGGCTCACCTACAGCTGCATGTAGGAGGGTGGAGGGGGGGGGGGGGGGGCTGGGCGGGCATTTAAACGATGGGGGACAAGCTTCCCTTCCTCTCAGGTTATCCCTGCTCCATCACCTTCGCCGGCGCCGAGACAAAAGCTCGGAGACACAGCGCCGACACAACTGGAGACAACTCTCTTAGGTCTAGACACACACAGCCCCGACACAACTGGAGACAACTCTCTTAGGTCTAGACACACACAGCCCCGACACGCCACAGCTCAGAGACGCGCTGCTCACTGACAGAACGCTCACACAGACAGCCCTTCAGGCTTCAGACACACAGCTTCAAAACAAAGAGCTCAGAGACGTACAATTCAAAGGCAGTTTCCCAGTGTGCTGCAGTGGCATGGAGGCCTTGGTCATGGGGCGTCCAACAGTCCAATAGTGTTTCAGAAAACAGAACAGCAGGCCCATGAAGAACATAGAGACAGATTATGGACGGGTCATGGATTTCGGGACACCGGCACACACAGGTGGTCTTTAAGTCCTATCAACACTCCACGGTCCCGAATCGTCGCTGAACCAGCAAGGACGTCATCTATCGATGCTGAAGAGTACACAGCTCGCTCATGAAAAAGGCATCAGGCCCCGTTCTTAAAGAAGCATTCATATTTGATAGGGTGCATCTTGCTTGTTGTGTTGTCTATCTGTGCACTCTGGGTGGTGCAGTGTTGCGAGGGCATTCGGGGGGGGCTCATGGGAATGCGAAAGAGGAACAGGAAGTGAAGGAGAACGAGTGCGCTCGACAAATACGGTCCATCAACTCCTCAAAATGGAGGTCACCAAGGCATCAGATATCCAGGTTGATGTTACTTTAATAGTGATTGTAAGAATGGATTCAAAGTCCCTCGGAGGGATTTGGTCATGTGAAATTGATATCCCTCAACCATAACTAGGGCCTTCTGTGAAGACTAACTTCCCAGATGTTTGGCTCATATGGATTTTGTCTGTGTATGGAAGATTTGTAGGTTAAATAAACCCTTTAATGCTAAAGACATCTCAAAGTGCTCGAGAAGGGGTGGGAGAGAGAAAGCGAGAGCGAAAGATCACAGGCCCTGATACACCAGGCCACACATTCTTCAGGTTCAAGGAGGACAGAAGGACAGAAGACACCGCTTCGCTTTTGGTGCGCTACACGCAAAAGAGTATTTCTTTCCATTCCTCGGGAAACCGCATGCAGGGGTTTTCGAATGAAACGTTATTGGCAGCGTAGGTGATGTAACGCGTTCGTGCCCCTTCCAAGAGCCGGAGATTTACTGCAGTTCCACACAGGGCCGCTTTGAAGTCGTCTCCGCGCTGCTAAAATACGACTCCCTGCGCACAGCGATGCGTGAAACACGGGCGGCAGGCCTCGCCCGTGAAACAACTGATGCAACAAAATGCAGAGACACTCAACGCATCGCAGCCCAGCTCTATTACCCCACATTAACAGAACTTCAATGCGGCAAACAACTCAAATGGGAGAGTCTATAATGAGGTTTTCCAAAAGTAAAATGAAACGGCGGGGAAGCTCGATATTGATGACGCCACAAACACCAATAATATCATGCCGGACGACCATTATAGCGTAGAACATGGCACTAGTTCTGTACTTAGAGAGGGGCTTCACATCATCTGTTACTCACTAGGCAGCACAGGCTGCCAAGACTCATTGGGGCGATTCTATCCCCTGTTTAAACACACGGCAAAAGGTAGTGTAATGGTATAGGACGTAAGTCAATGCGCCCATTGTGAGGTTGTCTATAAAAAGACCGCTTTCGGAATACGGGGGCCTGACGCATCATTGCTTTCATTTCCCCGTGGCATGCCCTCCCCTCGCAGAGCCCAGCTCGCATACCTGCCTCTGTCCCAGACACTGTGACTCATGTGTAACTCCCTCACGCTTTAGGTGAACAGACACACACCCAGGCACACAGACCATGAGCACACACTGTACGGCAACCATCCTGTAATGTTCCGTTGAAACATTTCAAAACCAACCATTCCAAAACTAACATCTGAATTACCCCCCCCCCCCCAAGAAAAAAATTAATTTACCAAAATTCCTTTCTAATGACCTCAGAGCAGTCAAAAGAGATAGGGGAATGGTTCCATCGTCTGTCTATGGAGGTAGAGTTTAATTGCAGAGAGGCCAGTGAGCATGAGTTGTGTTCCCTTCTGTCCAGCAGAGCTTTGATTCATCCTCCCCGTCCAGCAGGGAAGCTGGCAGGCACCGAAAACGCTCCCTGCGGGCTCCCCAAGCTTACTGACCAGATAATCATCTTGTAATTGGCTCAATATTTCTGCTGCTTGAGGCAAGGGGAAGTGGCCAGCCCTGCTAGGCCTCAGCAGCCATTTTCCAGGTCAGTGGGCTCAGGATGAGGTCAGGGAGCAGTGTGTGTGTGTGTGTGTGTGTGTGTGTGTGTGTGTGTGTGTGTGTGTGTGTGAGTGTGTGCGTGCGTGTGTGCGTGCTGAGACTATGATTTATCGTAATGGCTGGTGCGTGATGATGGGACGGCCGCTTTACGGCCCTGTCAACCCCCTCCCCCAAACCCCCCTCTGGAAGAAGGAAGCAGCACACCAGCCCTAGGGGCTAACTGCCCCGGCGGCACAGCCACACGCACCCTGCCGTACCACGGGAGAGCTAGGATACGACAAGAGGGTGTGCTGCCAGCTTAACCTCCACGCCACACACATTCCCACTGTCGTCTCTCCTTTGACAGACAGCGCGACAGGTGAGTTTATAAATTAACCCTGCCCCCCCCCCCTCCCTCTCTCCCCCCGTTTTCCTTTTCCTTGTCGTTAACGGGACCAACGTTCGTCACGGACAGCCGCCGTGGTGAAAGCTCCGGTCGTTTATCACGGCAGTTAGGGATTACAGGTGTGAGCCGCCCGCCTTTTGGGATCAGCCCACAACCCCCCCCCCTCTCCCCCCACCACCCCCCCTCCCCAAGCTACAGCTCCAACCGCCTGATATCTGCTCACCTCTTTTCATCCCTCAGATGTATTTATAATCTCTTCCCTCCGCTTTCTAGTGGCACCCTTCAGCTCCATGGCCTCCCTTGCTTCCCCTCCCAGACGTCAGTCCTGTTGTATCGTTGTCTTCACAACACCCCTCCCGTCCCCCAGACGTTCTGTACTCTATGACCCTCGCAGTGTGTCGGGAACCGAACTTCCCTTCGAAAAATGTGACACAGACTGAAATCTGCTAGACTAAAAATACAAATGGTAAGGAGGTGGCCCTGGGAAGGCAGAGGGGCAGGAGTGTTGCATGGGAAGGAGGTAGGAAGTCATTTAGAAAGGGACACAATTACTAGATAAGAGACTCATATTTTCCTGGAATAACAGGATGTGACAGGAATTACGTTTCTCCCATGGGAACAGATGACAAGGTTGAGATAAAGAACAAGTAAGGCCAGGATGGGAACCACCATAGATAAAGAATCAACATATTGAAACGTAGAACACAGGGATGGGTTCAGCGTAGCAGGAAGTAGGTCCAAACACATTTAAAGATTGGAAATAATACAAAGTAGTAAATATATATAGGTACCTGTAAATCAGAAAAAAACTAAATCATATTCCAATCTAAACCACTACTGAATCTGCTACAGTACACTTGGAAAAAAATGGAAAGGTTTGCTTATTGACGCAGACTATTTCATTTTGACGCGGAATGAAAACACGAAACTTACGTGGCTATATATGTTACAAACTGCAGTTAAAATTGATGATGTATGAGCCGCTAGAATAATATTTCACCCTACACTGCAATGACGGCACGTCGTAGAACTAGTTTTCCTCAATCCTCGTGCAAATAAACACTCCTGCTGTGGACTCTTCACTGTGAGTGCCTTTCTGTCCTTCATTTCGTTTTCCATATCAACTACCACCATGCATTGGAGTACATTTTTTATAGAGTTAGCTTTGCAGTATGTTCTTATAAATTTCTCAACAGTGTTTTCAGCGAGCCCTCTTTTTTTTCTTCTTGGTGCTGTAAGTCCCCTGTTTATTACGTAAGGAGGAAAAATAAACCTTATCTTTGCGGTAACCGACTGGTGAATAATTCACCTTGTATAACAGTGGAGGCAAATGGGCTGCTGATGGGAGGAGGGGGTTACAGGGGGCGGTACCAGCTGAGAAGCACAACCAGAGCCCACAACCTTTTAGAAAACCACAATAACATCCAGGCTCTGCACCCTGACCCACTTGTGATTTCAGCCTCTACCGTTGGGAGGAAAGCTAATGCATGGGCCGACACGAGAGAGGCCGCTCTCTCTCTCTCTCTCTCTCTCTCTCTCTCTCTCTCTCCTACACTGGAGTGAAGCAAGGCCGCATGCTACTCCAAGCTTAGGTTAGAGGTGCTGGGTTGATCAGTGTTCCGTTCAATTTGTCTGTGACCTTTTCCAAGCCTGTTAAAACCGTGAACACTGTGTACTAAGAGAAATGACAAGGTCTGGGTCAGTGTGTGTGTCTCTAGCTGGTATCCAGATATAGCATGAACATGACTTTTTAATATCACACTGACCCATTTGTTTGGAGTTGGAGGGAGTTTCAGACAGAGTTGAGTAGAGCAGCCCAATGGGATTAGCTTTAGCAATAGCAATTTTTTTGGCCATGTCAGGTTTTAGGGTCTCAAAGGCTTGCGAAAGATAAGACACCAACATTTCAGACATAATTCTTGAGATCATTTTAAGGTATTGTGTTTCCTTAGCTTGGAGGTACTTCAATTATTAAATACTTCAAGATTCTGTGATGGCAATTAGATTCTGAGATCTAGACTCGAGTAAATCTCTGTCTGCTAGACACCTACATTTGACATTTTATTCATTTAAATGTAAAAATGTAGGTCCCTGTTCATGAGACAACAATCGCTTTCCCACAAAACAATTCCACATTTCAAAGTATGATTCAAAGGTATCCATGAAAGTATAATAGAGTGGGAATTTGTCTGAAACTAAAATGGTGGATTTGAGAGGATTGCTCTGCCGTAATTACCCGTGGATAAATGCCATGATATTGTCTGTTGGAGCATTACAATTATGATTTCCAACCCTCGGAAATACTGGAAACGTGCCAGCCTTTTGGCGATACCACACACTGTAAGCTGTCACTAAAAAGGCATGTACTTCAAGCCCATTTTTTGCAAGCTCAAAGATCTCATCGTGGAGTGATGATGCCGGGAGAGGAATCAGGGGAAGAATTATCCTTGGAGGGAAAGCCACACCAGCTTGTGATTTATAAATATTAGAGGGTCTGTCTGATATGAGATTACCTCGCTTTGACTCAAGCCTTCCTAGAATACAAACGTAAAAATGATGGAATGGCAAAAAGACAATCCCATCTCTCTTCCTTACTCGCCCGAAAGTGACGCATTCTGGCAAGTTGCTCTCCACAGTATCCCTGCAGCTCAGAGAGGGATCCCATTGATTTTGCTGGCAAACATTTACTCTGTTTGACATGTTCTCGCCTTATTGGATTGGAGCTACCCTAACAGTTCCCTCTGCCGCAGTGTGCTTCGCGTTGCATTGAGATCCCACTCGGTTTGTTGGAGCTTTCTAACAGGGTTCAACTGACAGGAGACTCAAGATAGACCGGAGGCTTCCATGGTGGCTTTCACCCAGCCTGTTCAGTGCGACTCCCAGCCCTTCCTCCATGATCTAATAGGTATTCCAGCAGAAGCCCTATTAAATAAAGCCTTGTAAAAGGAGAGATGATCGTTTCATTACAGATTCCAGCGCCAGGGAAACGTGAGCTGACTCTTGAAGATGTCAAACACAAAGAACCCAGGCTCCTCATAAACTGGGGGCTAATAGCCCACATCACTTCTGTTCCCCCGCGTCGGACTGAAGCCTCTCATGTATGTCTAATACTCCACGTGTACATGACTGAGGCATGGACGGAATCAGAGGTCACGAGTCGCTCCAGTGACAGGAAGACAGGTTGGAATCTTCATATTTGAGAGTTCTTGTTTTCATTGGAAACCCACGTTCCTGCCCCCCCCCCTCCCCCCCTAGACAGTCCACTATGATCAATTAGTGCCTAATCTAACTCTGGCATACCCAGAATCTTTCTGCCGTCATTGTCCATCTGCTTTGCCTCACACAGACGGCCACACCAATCGGCCTGGTTCACGTTGCCATCCTCAATGACTGAGGAGCTCTGGTAATGGGAACTATGAATAAATGAACATCTTTCTGGCTGAGGTTTTACACTGCCAGCTCCGGTTGACATCCACACAAGCATGAGGAGTCTAAGGAGGCTCCAGGAGATGAAGACATGCTGCGCTATGAGGTTATGAAATGGCAACGGGAGCTCAATTCGGCCCTCTGCATTCCGAGCGCGAGCGAAAGAGAGACGGAGAGACGTCGGGTGAGATTAAAAACGGCGATACGGATGACAGGGAGCGCAGGAGAGATAATGTGTACGTGCGACTGTCGCTAGGTTATATATGGAGCGGCGTTTAAAATGCACTTTGTCTTTCAGTCACGTGCGGCACGATAGCTTTTGGAAATGAGGCGGTGAGTATCTCCGCAGCCACAACTCCACAGATTGACGTCGTCCATCTCTGGACTTGTCAGTCTGCTTCCACAGGGCCGTGAGATCCAGGAAGATTCTAAAAGTCCCAACAGGCTCTGTTGTTTACTTGCGAGAACAAAACAATAACCTTGACCTATAGCAGGAGCGCAAGCACGCGACTTCTGGAAATGCTACAGGGCTTAAGGCAGCTTCCCAGCGCCCAGAGGTGGAGACAGAGAGGTACATTGTGTCACTCTATGACCTGTGGAGAACTTCACCCGATGATTCTGATTGAAGGCCCCAGATTACAACTGTTCCTCTAGCGAGCGGTTTGAAACGTAGAAAAAAGCGAGCTCTTCTCCGAATCCTGTGCAGTGACAACTGATTTCCAGAAAAAAGAAGAACTGAGTTTATGGCGTGAAAATGAAAATAGAAGGTTTTACTCTCAGACTTGTGACAACAGCTCAGCCTCATTTGGCATTGATAAGTGAGTTTAGTAAATGAAGAACGCAAACGTTATCTATCCAAACACAAATCGTTAAAATGAAATATGGTGCTTAGTCCCATGACCCATCTGTTCCAGCCTCTGTTTGGAAACAGAGAGACACAGAGAGAGAGTGTGAGAGAGTGTGTGTGAGAGAGAGAGAGAGAGAGAGAGAGAGAGAGAGAGAGAGAGAGAGAGAGAGAGAGAGAGAGAGAGAGAGAGAGAGAGAGAGAGTGAGAGGGAGAGTGAGAGTGAGAGTGAGAGTGAGAGTGAGAGTGAGAGTGAGAGTGAGAGTGAGAGTGAGAGTGAGAGTGAGAGTGAGAGTGAGAGTGAGAGAGAGAGAGAGAGAGAGAGAGAGAGAGAGAGAGAGAGAGAGAGAGAGAGAGAGAGAGAGAGAAGAGAGAGAGAGGGGTGTGCGCAGAAGGCTTAAGGATGGGAGTCAAGCAGCAGGTGGTGGGCAGAAGTGAGGATGTTGAACTGATTAAACTGTCTCCATGCTCCTTGCATATCTCTCTCTCTCTCCTTCTATCTGTCTCTCTTTCCGTATCTCTCCCTGTGCTCTCCCTCCCTTCCTCTCTGCCAAGGCTGTGCCCTGAGAACACAAAGAGCCTGGTGCCCTCACATTGCCCTCCTCTCCTCATGCGTGTGCCAAACCGCAGCGAGCACTCTAGCGACCCCCTCACCCCCCTCGCCCGCCTCACACCCACACACACATCTCCTCTGAGGTACACACATACACACCATCCACTCTGAGTTACATATACACACATACACACACCCACACCACACACACCCTCCCTCCCTCCCCACAAGGCTGCCAGCCCTCCATAGGCTGAGAGGGGGGCCACAGACGAGCATGTTTTAGAACCTCTACCTTATTGCATCTCGCGACATGAACTCACTACACACACACCAGCCCATCTGTCCCTGCCAGGTACACAGCGGAAGCAGGGCCCAGATACTAGGTTACATTCCACCATAACATTTCCAAAACATTACCAGAATATTTTTCTCTTGTTTGTTTCCTTCTACCACTGGGAGGAATAATGATCTGCTGGTATTAATGAGTTACCAGCAAGATTTATTGGCTGCAGGGTTACTGAACGGCGGGAAGGCAGAAAGTGGTTGTGGTGGTGTGTGTGTGTGTGTGTGTGTGTGTGGGGGGGGGGCGGGGGGGGTGGCAGGGTGAGTGACATGGCCGAATGCACCATTTACATTTGACTACTTTTGCATTATCCATGAAGTCAACAGCCCTGGCAACGTAGAGTTCTACAGTTCGCATTCAGTTTCGGTGGAGGCAGTGGCAGTAACAAACAAGCGAATCGAATCTGGAATGAGTATGAACAGCACCTGGCTATTGCTAAATGTACCTAATGTCTGAAGGAGGTGCTGTATGTGTGTGTGTGTGTGTGTTTGAGCAGAGGGTGCTGAAAGGAAAGGAGAATAACAGGGTGTTGAACACGTCTTCTGTGGAACGGAGACAGTGGGTAACATGACACAAAATGGCCAAAGCAGAGCTGGCGGTTGGCTGGGCCCTGGCCCAGACTACACAGACCCTGGTGGAAACCTGAAAACTCACCGCATGGCCAGGCTCAACTGACCATGCGGCAGGAAGATCCCCCCCACACACACACACACACACACACACACACACCACACGACCTCCATCTACTCCGAGGCACACACACATGCTCGCACACCCCCTTTATGAAGCACACACACGCCACACACACACACACACACACCACACAACCTCCATCTACTCCGAGGCACACACACATGCTCGCACACCCCCTTTATGAAGCACACACACGCCACACACACACACACATACGCCACACACACACACACACACACACGCTCGCACACACGTCATGCAGCCCTGTGGAGGTAGCCCCGACCGGGAGATGGAAAAGTACTGCAGAAGGCAAAATAACATGAAGTGTCTTGGAAGCTGTTGACAACGTGCTAATGTTTTAGCCTGTCATCTCTCTGTGAGAGGAGATGGATGGATGTAGAAATAGACTGTGATTACAGGGTAGAGGTTCTTTTGTCTGGCAGGACAAAAGGGCACTGCAGAGAGCTTAAGTTCTTCTTGTGTAAAACCGAGAGCTGAAACACAGACCCACTGTACCACGCAGGCAAAGCATTGCATATCAATCAAACCTCGGCCATTTTATGAATATGGCAACAAACAAAGGTTTCGGCCACGTGCCCTGCTTAAGGGTTTCAAGGGCTTGCGTACGCGTCTCATGTGACTGATCGACAAGCCAGACTCTTAACGCGAACAGCTACAGATTAACAGTTATCTGCGCGAGGCATGGCTCACTTCATTCGGTCTGCCGGGGTATCAGAGGGTGTGGGGCTGAAGAACCCCCCCCCCCCCCGCCCCTCTCCAAGGCGTTGCCTTGGTAAATGATGTGTTCAGCGGGGGGAGGGGCCAGCCAGTTGATGATTCATATTATCAATCAGGGTGGTTTTTTTTCTCCAATTTTTCACGTTGATGTTATCGTCCTCAAAACACATTAACATTGACGGGGGACTCTAGAGGATGTGTGGATATGCTCAGTGTTGTGGAGTCAACTTCCACCGGCCTTGAATGACAGATGTTCTTTAAATACCAAACAGAGCTCTGGAATAAATGCAGAGCTTGTTAAGCTAAAGTAGAAACAAATAAAATACAAAGTTAAGACATGGGGATGGGTTGGACGCACGAGAAAACCAATGGACCCAGAAAATAGGCTAAACATGACAAATATGCAAATGAAACACATTCATATTCATGAGAATGGAAACGTGCTTTAGAACCACCAACAACATATAGAGTTCATGTGGAACATCGTTGGTGTTGAACAGAAGTCTGCACAAATGGGTATATCCATGCATATATTATGGCTACTGTATCTAGTTTGAGTGTGTGTGTGCTCCTGTATGTGTGTGCATTTGTGCATGAACGTGTGTGTTCACTGTATGTCTCCAGTGCAGGAGACTCGAAGCAGACCATAAAGAGGACATTTTTTGCTCTCAACGTGCATCAAGAAGCCTATAGGGGAAGAGTTAATGAACAGTGGGATTTAGTGAAAGAACGAATCAGCTTTGTGGGCTTGGGGGGAAATCCCTCCTGGTGCATCGAGCAGTGCCAGCGTTGCCCCCGAGCAGAAGCCAGCTGGATACAACCGAGAGAAACCTGAGAGCGAGAGGAGAGACGCACCAGTGAAAGAGAACGGCTGACTGGCACTGCCGGGACTTCAGGAAACGGCCGTGACCAGATGGAGTGAATGGCGTGTGAGAGGGTAGCCCTTTCCCCACTGCGATGGTGGTGGAGTGTTGGGGAAGGTGGGGTAGGGGGGCGACCAAAGGCCCAGTACACCCTCAGGATCCTTCTCCTAGCACCAGCAGGAAGATTGATGGTTCTGGTGAACCTTGACAAAATGAATGCAAGAGCATTCATTTTGAACGAAGCCGCAGTGAGGATCCGCGCGATGGTGAAGCATCTAAATCACAGACCGAATTGTTTTACACAATCGAAGTACGACGAACAAAGGTTGGATAACATGCAAACTCCAAACAACAAAACGGAGAAATTGGAAGCTTGACTCCAGTAACTGGAGAACTCTTAGTCGCATGGGGAAAAACACATTGATGTTTCCAAGTCCTGAATTGCTGATATGTAATAAAAAAGAATCCCTTGCCATCCGCTTGAACTGAGACGCAGGATCCAGCTATGCACAAGCTGGATCCTGGATCCTGCACATCCTTCCCTTTATAAAGAAAAGGAAGAATGTAAAAAAAAAACTATGATTAAGAAAGATTCAGTTGCTTATTGGAAAATAATTAGATTTGGGTTTCATATTTATTTATTTTTTTACTGTAAGCAAATGTTTCCTCAGCCCAGCAGTGAGAGGAAAACATTTACCTTGGCCAACGTTTTTCTGGCTTTGATTCTGTTACTTTTCACTTTTCATTCTTATGAAACTGAATATTGGAGCCTCTATCCTGTAACTCTCCTTGGCAAGCCGGGAGCGTTTCAACCAAATTCAGCTTTAATTCATACAAATCAAACTTAAAACTGAAACAACTTCAAATAAAAAAATAAAATAACTACAAGCAGCAATGGCGAATTCCTCCTCAAAATTGCAAAATATTGTAAAATTAACATAAGAGGGTTAAACTTAAGTGCAGAAAAAGGAACCATAAAAGCAGTAACACTCATCCGAATTCTGAATCTCTGCATCCATCCGGATTTCCATCCACTTTCCTTTAGAATCCAGATGCTCTTTAGCAAACTGAGCCACAGGCACTTTCATTTTTGGAAAGTTTGTTTGCGTGAGTGCATTCAATGACTAACATGAATGGGAATACACTGCCAATGCAGTCTTATATCGAACACAATACAACTTTTACATACATAATGCAAAAAATCCAATATGCTGGCTAGATGTAGCTTGATCCTATCTACAAAACACAATAGTTCCAGACGGAGGAATCCTAATTAAAGCAATTGTTTTAAACATTTTAGTGATAATAATCATTAATAATAATTCATAACTAATCTTACTTCCTGAAATGGAATGAAACTGCATTGAATCCAACCGTGGTCTTGTACCATGTGTGTACCATTCTCATCTCTCACATTCCCTCCTACGGTATTATTAATTTAACTGTCAGTTAAATACTTATCTACAAGATAAATAGACGGGCAAATAATAGAATCCCATCCCTCCCTACATTTCCAGGGTGCTATGGAGTCATCTTCCTAAGACGAGTCCTCAGAGCTGATGTGACAGTAACACAACCACAGAAGTGTGGGAACAACATGTAAACCAGTGTGGGGGGCCCTGAACTCCCATTGGTGTCAATAAAACTTTTTTAAATTGTTTGTGTAATGAAATTGTGGTTGTCAGGGAGGCCCAGGGGACATTAATTAAGCAGATAAGCGAATTAAAATAAACCACTTTTGATCCAACCTTGGGCCAGCGAGACTGAATGTCCGGTAAACACAGGGAGGGAAACAGGAAGTGATTTTGTGGAGCGATTTGAGGGCCTATAAATCAGGTTTGTCCTCAGGGCCTTGCCAAACAAAGGCACGGCCGCAAACACAACTTCTTCCTGCGAGCATAAACTAGGGAGGGTCCTTGAACGCATCTCACAAGACAGACCTCTGTATCACTCTAATCATAATTCAAAACAATGTTGTTGTTGTCTTGAGGTTATGACACAATGTAAGTGTACGCTCACGGTACATGGCATGGAATATTCATTTTTACCCTAACAATGCTAATAATGTTTGGCAGAGGAGAGGCCAAGAGAGGCGGTATTTTGTGGGATGGGTGGGGGCGGGTGGGGGCGAGGGGGTAGGTGGGTGTAGGCCCACCTGGGAGATTCACGATGAGGCAGAGCCGATCTCTTAATGGAGGTGATCCCAGCTCCGAGTAAATAATGCAGCTCTGCTAATTGGCAGCATGAATAATAAATGGGGGGGTGTTTTCGGTGGCGAGTCAGGAACACACCATCCTGTTAGAGGAGGCTGTCAGTGCCACTGTATCTGATCTGAGAGCAGTCTAGACGGAGAGCTCAACCGCACTAGGGTGCTTCCTCCTTTACTGATGGACAATGGATAAAGTGTCTTTGGAAGATGCATTTATGTGTGTTTGTACGTGTGTGTGTGTGTGTGTGTGTGTGAGTGAGATATATTGAAAAAAAAGAGAAAGAGAGGAACGGAAGGAAGGTTAGAGAGGGAGATATATCAGATCAAATCTCCAGAAAATAAGCCCAAAGCCCATCTTCTTGAAGTTATTGAAGTAGTAAAAATACACAAATGTATCTCCTTTGTGATATATCATATGGGAGGGTTTGTTGTTCCAACTCTCTAAACAGACCTGAACTCGCTTTAGAACAGTAGCTGACATTGATAACGGTAAGACATAACAGCACATATAATATAACAGCAGCCAGCTACAGTAGGATACCAAGGAATTGATTTCCCAAAATGTTGATAGTCGGTACTCAATGCCTGTATTTTATTACAGCCACGGAAACAAACGCTGCACTTGCTGGGGCGGACAGAAGGAAATGGGTGTGAGGAGAGAATGAGACACGAGAGAGCAAGAAAAATAGATTTTATTGCGCTCTTGATTTATCTCCAGTTCTCAAGGTGTCCAGTTTCGAGAGGAGACACTAAAACCACCTCATAAAAAGCTCCTATCTTCCTGTCTCTTTAGGTCAGCACCCTCAAACTATTGTTTCACCCTTTGGCAAAACAACCGGATCAATATCTCAAGGTGTGTCAAAAGGATCTTTGGCTGTCCGAAAAAGAGAAAAAAAGAAGCATTTGTTGACACGATACAAGGGCAAAGGACCCAGTGGACGCTGAACACAAAAGAAGGTGACAATGAAACCGGCTACACCTTCAGGTCATGCCAGGTATTTTGTGATCTACTAAGTGGCCTTTTGTTCAAAAGATCCATCTGGGGCAAAACAGATCTGGGCCCGTGTAAACGTGTACCGTGGAGATCGCGTTCCATCTCGGTCCGGTGTCCCATTCATCGCCATCCAAAACACAGCTTCCAGCTCCCAGATCCACTCATTACCATGCAAATCCTCGTCAGGAGGAAGAGCAGGGATGGTCTTCAGGATTCTTTTGTTTGACCGGGGGAAGCCGTGGAACACAGTGGGATGTTCCATCCTTTCTCTGACACCAAGCTCCCCTCCTGTCTAATGGACAGTCAGGGCTAGTTACATTAGCAATTACAAGTGTTCAGGTTAAGATTAATGCAATTACTGGGTGGCTTCCCGGCTCTCAGATGGGGGCGTATCAATCACGGCCCCTCCCGAGCACCACCGAGACCCGATATCACCCTCCTCCATCTTGACGCCGAGAGCCCGAGTCGAGCTGTTGCACACCATCAATCAATACATGGGTATGGGGTGGCACGCTCATTTTCTATCGCATTCCTCTTTTTAATTAAGCGCGTCGCACTCGGGGAAGTTGGTAAAAGAGGCCATCTTTCTTTGCCAAGGAAGGAGAAGGCTAATGACACCGAGCGGATGGTTTTCTATAGATGGTTGTTTGGGATGGTGTGCGATATGGCATCGAGCCAGCGTGGGCGAGCCGTGTCAGTCAATGTTTTTACTGTTCTCTCTATCCTTATGACAGACACTGGAGCTGTGCTATTCTTCGGGTCCGGAATTGCGATAGTATTGCACGGACCACAGCTGCATTTCTACTCATGGAACCAGGTAGCTTTTTTCAAGAACACATGTCATGAATCACTGGTGCTTCTGTTCCGTCCGTGTATTTCCATAGAAAACATCAGTCTGCCTTCCCTCCACCGCAACAGTAAGGTAGGCCTTCAGACCCACCCTGACAGAGCTGCCAGACCCTAATCTCCAACATGGTTAGTTTCTCTCAACACTGTAGGACTCTTTGTTCATTACCGTTGTGCCACTGGGAGCCATCCGTGTTCATATCAGAACTCCATCTACAGGAATTCTAGGTTTCGTCCACCACCTGTAAAAAAAGGTCACCCTCTCAAGTGTTCAGTGTCCTACAGAGAGGTGTGGTAATCTGTGGTCTGCAGCAAGGTTGAGGTTGTGTTCGAGGTTCGGCATGGCATATCCCCGCATGGCCCCTGGCATGGCCCCGGCCCAAGGCCGCACAGGCTCTGCCAGGACTTCTGGCTGCCGTCGTGCCCTTCTGGGACACAAAGACAGCCAGAACAGAGGCACGGAGCCATCCTATCTCCTCACAGACGGCAGCAGATAAGACACACACATCCGGGCCTGGGAGCAGAGAGAAGGCATCGAGGGAGAACGTTCCGGGGTGTGACAGCCAGCTGTGTGGCTTGCGGTGTCGTAGGGTGGCCACCGTATGGCAGCTGAGATATGGACTATGTAACCTCTTCTTGTGTTGCAAGGTTACAGTACAGGTCTGTGTGTTATGAATACAAACTGATGGCTTCTGCTTTTTCCAGCACAGGATCGAACAAGCATGCCGGAAAACGCGGAAACGTTGAATGTGCGGCGAACTTGTTTGCGAAACAACAGAACCCTCACACGCTTCCTTCTTTCTATTGGTTCCCATGCTTCCCAAAGTGCTAGTTCTCTATCTCTCGCTCTCCTTCTCTCTCTCTTTCTCTCTCTGTTTCTCTCTCTCGTTCTCTCTCTGTTTCTCTCACTGTTTCTCTCTTTCTCTCTCTGTTTCTCTCTCTCTTTCTCTCCATGTTTTTCTCTCTGTTTCTCTCTGTGTTTCTCTCTCTGTTTCTCTTTTTCTCTCTCTGTTTCTGTCCCTGTTTCTCGCTCTTGGAAAAAATAAGCAGGCTTCCCTGTCCTGTGATAAAGCTGTTGCCTGGGAGACAAGAGAGAGAGATCCATCATGTTGAGGTTCGGGGTTGATTCCTTCATTCCGCCCCATTGAGGGCTGTAACACGTATGTGCTCCGTGCACGCATCATTTCCCAGCTCCTTCTCTGCCCAAATATCGCGGCTTTGGCACTGCCTCTCCAGAATACTAAAGCTTTCTGGCACAAGCTTTGAAAGTCTTGACATGCATGAATTTTCGGCGTAGTTCAGCGGTTCCTTTCGTTTGGTTTTACCGAGGAGTCTGAGTGCGTGGCCTAAGGCTCTTTGGTATAGTACATACGATCCCCACGGTGCCAAATGATAGGTTTAACATTTCTCTTTGTTTGTGGACGGATAACACTTAACCTCCTCCAGCTTAGGACAGCCAGAGGGGGAACAAAAAAATACCATGGAGCGAGAAATATTGTGCATTTTGGGTTTGCTCAATTTGACTTGAGTCGTATCAAGTGGAAACCCTGTGAAGTGCCTCAAGGCTATAGCTTTGTAATGCTCGAGAACATTACATGGCAGGTTTCCACGGAGCTCGGTGAAAAACAAACAACGCTGGCATTCACACACATGCCCTGAAAAGTAAATCACTAAAGGTCTCTTCAGAAGTGCACAGAAGTGTCATGTCAGGGGTATCGCTGTTCTGTCCGTAAGACATCAACAAAGTGGTTTCAGCAAATGCTCCGCAGTACGTTGGCACGCTGCGGGCAGAGGCAGAGGAGGCAAGCTAACTAAATAGTTTCTTTTGTAATTTGAATCCTAGAATGTATACTGCTTAGAACTGGGACTAATACCTCATAAAACCGATGGCAGCTGTTTAGCCAGAGTGGGGGCAGGATCAGAGGGGGTCCAACAAGTTGCCGACTTGTGTACTCTAATCTACAAAGCAAATAAACAACAGACTCGACAGAAACAAGAGTAACCCTAGCCCGACGTTACCATGTGGTGTGGCTGTACTGTGAGGGTGGTAGGGCCTCTCGCTGGCCCTGGCTGACCTACCCACCATCAATTACCCTTCCTGTCTAGAGGGGGGCCAGGGATATTTTGTACCAAAGTTACCCGACTGGGCTCCCTTGAGGGGCTGGACAGGGGTAGGGTAGGGGTGCGTCAGGTGAAAACATCAGGTGTGAACGTCTGGAGGGGGGGAGGGGGGGGGGGATGGATCAGTAGGTGTCTGCACATCACTCCCGCACCTGCTGCCTGTCTTCACCCTCCCATCGGTGTGGGGGGGGGGGGAGGGGGGGCAGATTCCCAGCATGCCAGAGGGCAGCTGCTGACAGGCAGTTCTGTTGCCCCCTCCCGCCCGTCCACCCCACCCCAACCCTTCTCCGCAGTATGGGGGCCTCCCAGGGTCAGCTGCTGGGGGTGTGCCGGGAGGGTGGAAGGTGAGGGGGTGGGGGGGTGGGGGGGTACGGCAGCGTGGGTTGCATTCCTCCAACTGAAGGTGAGGGACCCCTCGTGTCCAGCCTCACAATTATACCCATGATAATCACTTTGAGACACCCCCCCCCCCTCCAAGACGGCAAGGGCTCATGCTTAGGAGGCCGACACGGATTCGGTTCCCTCCCTGTCCCGCTCCCCTGCCTGGCTCTGAGTCTGCACACCCAGCAACACGAGGGCCCTCCTGCCCACCACCCAGGTCCCCAGCACCTCCAAGCCGCTCTGTGTTCTTCAGTGTGCGGCATCGTCGGGCCTTGGAAACTCCGATAAATCAACGCGAGTTCAACGAGGGGAGGGTACAGGGGAGGGTATTAAATCGACACGGAGCCTGTCTGTGCCCGGAGAGCGAGCCGCTCCCGCCTCGCAGACAACATGTTGACAGTGGAGGCTCTACTCTCTCTATTTAAAACCACGGTGTGAGGACCATGCCGTGACCTTGCTGCACTCCTGATCAGGCTACATCAAAAGACACCATCAAGTCCCGGGTGTGTGTGTGTGTTGGCGGGGTGGAACTGCATCCTCATCCCGTGTCCCAGTCAGCCAAACGTGCGAGCGTCAACCCAAAGTCACATGTTCTCATTCCCAGCTATGCTCCCGTGGCCGTGAATGAAGCCCACCACAACTCCAGATATGCTCTGATTTCCTTCTCCTCCCTCTCCCCCCACCCAGGCTATCCACAGCCTCCGGGCTTGTCCACAGTCACCGTGATGAGGGACATGTCTTTTTAGGTTAGGTGTCTAATTGACACCTAACGCTGCCAACAGGCGAACCCGCCTGGAAGTGGATCTCACGGAAAATGCAGGGAATTCAAACCGCTTTTCACCAACAGTGCTGACGAGTGAGAGAATTTATTTTCGTTGTGGAATTTCTTCACGTGTGGAGCCGTGTCAACAAAGCTATTTGGCTAGACTCATCTAGGAAAGAATGATCATCATCACAAAACGAAGAAAATGGGCATTGGTGGAATTCGCAAAGGCAGAGGACATACAATATTATTCTGAACATTTTACATCTGGATCTTGTATGACATTTGAATTGCAGCTGAAACCAACATAGATATATTCTCACTGTACCCACATGTAAGGGGCTTTCTTTCTCCATGGTAGTACAGAGAGGAGGCCATAGGCCCAGAGCACTTCACAGCAAACTGGTCCCCACTCTGGCGCCGATTGTATTATTAAGGCAACTTTTTAGTACCATTACCACATTTCCTTTTAAACACAATCCCTTTCATAGAGAGAAAAACTCCCAATTTCTACTTTTTTTTTCACTCCCTTTCTAATAACATGCGAAGCAAAGTGTGCGAAGGAGCATTGACTCAGATCAAATATATGTGTGAGAGAGAGAGAGAGAGAGAGAGAGAGAGAGAGAGAGAGAGAGAGAGAGAGAGAGAGAGAGAGAGAGAGAGAGAGAGAGAGAGAGAGAGAGTAGTAGGCCGCAGGCAGAGACCTCTGTCTGTGCAGGTCACATGTGTTTTTATGAAGGGTAATTAACCCACTCAATGATTTAGTCTAGTTTTATCCAGCCAGTCTGGTGACATCAAACAACCGACACCCCCCCACACACACACACACACACACGCACACACACACACACACACGCGCACACACACACACACACACCCTCAACAGGTGAGGGCCGGGCTGAGGGTAACCTTAGAAGGCCCCTGACACAACACAGTAGAACCTTTTCCTGACATCACAGCAGTCACCTCCTCACATCACAGCGTTAGGACTGACCCCTGTGTTCACTTTGACGAAACATTTCCACAACAAAAGCTTGTCTACTCGTGAGCTATTGTCTCACAACGTGGTGAAGTTATGTGTGGTGAAATGGAACACCGAGCTATTTAACTGTTGTTGGTTTCTTGTTTCAGCACTAACAATGTCGACCTGTGTAGTTACGGCCTTTGAGAACATCTGTGTGTATGCAAGAGCAGATATGACAGACTTTAGACAGACTGTAGTGATAAATGTGAGATATGTATTTTTCTGGAGCTATACTAAGGATGGGTGTTTTAGCTCTAAGTTCGTAAAACCTCAGGTGGATACAATTTCAGTTCGGTCAGGGAAAGGGCGACATGCTCGATAGACAGGGAACACCCAAAAAGTCAAACACGAAACTCAATGAAGCTCCGTGAAAATATTTCCCATGCGCGTCCTTCCACAAATAATGGGGCTCGGATTGGAACATGTCCATTTCTTCTACAGAGGAAAGATGGAGACACAGACTGGACAACTTCAACACGTCACATCAAGAGTTGCAAGGTGTTAAAGTGGGTCCGTCCCATTCCCACAGGCCCAGGCAGGAGGGATTCATGCTCATATCGGCCATAACAATAAACAAAGAGTCTCTGGAGAGCCATGCCTTTACTTTTAAGAATTCACAGTTGATAATGAAAAGAAGCCCATAATTCCAGCAAATTGGACGTGGTGATTAGTCAAAGAAAATGTTGCCTTGTTTCACACAGTCACCAGGACAATCTATACCTAGTTTTTAAACCATGAGGCAATAGATATATAAATATTCGAGAGTGTGATTATCTCGTCCAGTGATTTACTTTTAATTCTCCAATATCTTAAAAAAAATATGTCTGATTTTATCAGAATTATAAAACTTCTGGGAGGTTCCTTGCCAGCAATACAAAAGACTAAAAAAAAGATCTGAAGTTGACAGTTGATGTCCAAAAGGGTTGAAACATGTCGTTGAGAGTTAGCAACTCTCTAGCACAGTCAAACTCCTGAACAAAAACTTTTTAGGCAAAATTCCTTGGCTTCAGGCAAACATGACTAAAGTGAGTGTGAGGTTTTATCAAGCAAACACACACAAAGTGGCCATTAATACTGAGGATGTGAGTCTGGCTGAGGCAGTCTGACGGGAGGGCTTCACCCCACAGCAGATGCACTCCCAGAGACTCAGTCATGTTGTTCTAACTCTTATTTATTCCTCCTCGGCCATTTCAATTCAAGAGCTCTCCCATTTTAATGGAGAGCATTAAGTGTAACCGGCTCCGAGGTTTGTCCTCAGAGGCATGGACGGAATTCCTCAGGATCTTGGCAACCCGTCAGGATAGATTGGACCCTCATGGATATAACCCTCCACAATGGATGAATAGGTAAACAGAAGGGTGTGAAAGAGTGATGGCAAAACGAGAGAGAGAGAGAGACTGAGTGTTCCCTCTCAGCGAGGCGCACAGAGGGAGTCGTCTGACTGGGGCGAGAGATGGGGTCTTTGGTAATGGGACATTGAGGGGGCAGGGGGCAAGGGAGTTGTCGGAGGGGGAGGTGAGAGTAAAAGTTTGTACGGGCTTTTAGAGTGAGTTGCAAAGCATTAACTCAATCAGAAGGTGAATTATACCTCCTGAGACCCTCAGGTAACCTTTCATTACAGCTCTAATCCTTCTTAATAACAGAGCTGCAATGTCTGCAATGCCCCATTACACACCAAGCCATGGAGAAGGGGACAGTACTCCCTGGAGAGCCCCTGCAGAAATGTGAATGAGTGCTCACACACAGACTCACACACACACACACTCTTCCTCACAAATAAACACACACTTTTCTCTCACACATACACTCACACACAAACCATAGTAGGCGAATAGTTCCATAGGCTTGATGTGGATGAAACGTATAATAAATAACAAATAAGTATGGTAGACAAGGAGAGAGAGAGAGAGAGAGAGAGAGAGAGAGAGAGAGAGAGAGAGAGAGAGAGAGAGAGAGAGAGAGAGAGAGAGAGAGAGAGAACAGAGATTGCGTTTGTGAGGGTGTTCAGAGTGTAAAATTTTGGCAGACAGGATTTACTTTAGGCGTTGGAACACTTTCAGTTGAGTTTATCCGAAGCCTCTTCTGTTTGTGTCTAAAACAACCAATAAACATTTTCTGAGGCAACATAATCTGCCTTTCATTATAATTAACAACACTTTTTTAACAAATTCAAGGAAGAGTAAGTGTTAAGATGTGTGGTTGTAAATCTGGATTGACTGACCAGTACTACTTAGACTTACAATTTACTATCACCTTTGCCAATCTTATGACTGTGTTAATAAAGAAAGCCTTGATGAAGTGAAACTATTTTAATGTATTAATATTGTTAAATTCTAATTGATTGTTAAAGCAAACAAAGTTTTAGGACTTGTTTGGAATTATTTCATTAGGAGAAGTAATTTTAACTTAGTTTGGTGTTGATTAAAAAAATAAATAACATGATTTATATACTGTCATTGATGCAATTTAAAAACATATTACGCCTTATCTTTATAGACCTAGCCAAAATTAGAGAAAAGTTTAAAAGTCAATTTTAATCTTGCAAAAATCCCACATGCAATTTCCGTTAATCATTAAGAATATTAATAATTACTTTAATAACAGTATAGATCAGGAAACATGTAAATGGATTGACATTTTAAATAGGCTCTTAGATAAAAAAAAAAGACTTAACACAACGTCAGTATCTTTTATATTTTTATATGATTTTATACTCCGTAACTTTACTTTATAGGCTATGACATGGCCATAGAATGGATTATAAGCCATCTTCATTTAGAAATTAGAGAATTCAAGTGTTTATTTTCAAACATTTCGATAGATTTACACAAAATGTAAAAACTTTTTTGCAGATTTTTGGCATATAGCCTCGATGATTTGAGGTGATCACATCACATCTCACTCACGTAGTCTTAAGTTTTAATATTTAAGGCTAATTTGTGAACCATTTGAAAAAAAGTATTGTTCATAGGTAATAATTAGGCTAATAGGAAGTAGGTATAGCGCACAACGCACATCCAAAATTATAATAAAATAGTAGCAATAATTTTTCACATATTTGTAGAACTAGACCATGCATTTGCATTTTTACCTGTACCACTCCAGCCCGTTATCATAGTTGCGGTCGAAGAAGTGCGGCTCGGCTCCCACCGCTCTGATGTCGGGATGCACGCGGAGAAACTCGAGCAGAGCGCGCGTCCCTCCTTTCTTCACCCCGATGATAAGGGCTTGGGGCAGCTTTTTGGTCCCCTCTCCCAGCGGACTGAGTTTAACTGAGTCTTCAATCCTTTCTATGAACCTGGGTGAAATTATTTTCGAAGAAATTAAATCCAGGGATATGTGCCTATACGACTCTGGATCCTCCACCTGGGCTCCGACCAAAACATGCTCTGCGTCGGCGTCTTGGAACCGCGAAATTCGTTTTGCGCTGTCATGGCTCAAGTCTGACTTAGTGGTCCATTTTTGTAACAGTCTTTTTCTCCTCAGTGACCTCAAGTCATGCAGTTCCGTAGCAAGGAACCCGACGACTTGAGTTGAGGCTTTTACCGGGGTCGGCATAGTGGTGCAGCGGTCCACAAGGGAGTGCAGGAGGAACACAGAGGTGAGGAGTGTGCACAGCATGACCACGAATTTCTTAAAGATGCCTCGGGACAGGGAGTCCATATAAGCGCGGCTAATAGCCATAACGGTCCGTGAGTCGTTTGTTCAGGAACCATAGCCATGCTAGACAAACATCATCGGGTCTTGCCATGAAGAAAGACAGGACAGCTCGTTCTGGGTGTGCATCCACTGTGGATTAGACCTCGCACGCGGTTGCCTCAAAAATAACTCTCACGTGTGTTGCAAAGAAATGGTTTTAGCCTACTCGAATAAATTATGTTTCACGTTCACCATTAAAGTAAGTAATTAATTTAACTATATGAATTAAATATAATATTATAACATATTTGTTATGTCAATGTATTTAAAACGAGACCATTTTTACCTTCATACAAATGGTAAATTCCAGTTAACAAGACAAATACGATGAAGCAAAAATGTCTGTTGAGAGTGGAAGCTTAATCACCTCTTGCCTCCTCACACGTGTGCAAGTTGTTGTATGGAACTTCTGTGAGACGAAGGACCCAATGAGAATCTGAAACCTCTTACATAGGTATGAGAGGCACGTAGAGAACCAATGATGTGCCAGCATGGCGTAAGCGTTGTCTTTAACCTGTTGACTGTACTAACTAAAGCAGACAATCCCCCCTGCATTTGTATTAATCAAGCTAACCAAACTATCAGGAAAACACACATGCAGACATATTTCCTTATATTCTGATTCTGCGTAGATGGTGACTTACGTAGTATACTGCAGATACCTATTATCATATTGCTTAATTATCGTTTTTCAATCATTCCTGATCAACACATGGGATGTCTCTAAATCACTCCATCTTGCAACAGTCACACATGCTAACGTCAGCCTGCTCCACCAGGCCACCAAAGAAGACGGCCTCTATTGTTCACGACTGCTTCTCTTTTTCCTACGACACAGAGAGGAACAGCGAAAAAGTAAAATAATGATAACGGCAACATTATGTCTTTACAAGTGAACAAGAACAGAAACCAAATGTTTCACATCTGCTCCGGGTCTTTGGTGTATTAGCATGAGAATGTGCAGGCAGTGCTTCAATGCTGCACAGCTCACTGGGCCAGAAAGAGAGCGGAGACCTCCATCACACAGGGCTGCACGGCTTCAGCCAGATGTCCCTGTGTTAGGGGGCAGAATACGGGGGGGGGGGGGGGGCGCCTCACATTTAACAAATCACACACCCCTGCCTGTCGGAGGAGAGACATAGCATGGCTGCCCTGACCCTACACCCCCCCCCCCCCCCGACCAGGGCTGCCCAGCACACCCTCGGAGGTCAAATGTTTTCACATCCAGCCCCTCCGTCGGCCTCCCTCCCTCCATGAAGGTCTCTGGGAGGTAGGGGTTTGTTCCAGCATCGACGGCCCTCGGAAGCAGTCAGTCAAGACTCTCCAGATATGTATCGGCGATTTAAACCTGCCCTCTGCTAGTGGGAGTGGCGGCGTTCGGAGATAAGTGATGCAGTTTGTGCAAGGACACACATTTTTCTTCAATTACATTTATTAATTTAGCAACATTTAATTTGTTGTCGCTTTTATCCAAAGCGACAACAAAAAACAAAACAAAAACCCCTTCTACTTGGCTTGTAATTGCACACCCTGTCGCCGGCGCTTTTACTAAAACGTGCGAGCAGTCTGGGAGGCATGTAACGACGAAATCTCGCTTTCATCTCGGCCGTTTATCCAAATGACTGTGGGCTCTTTTGGTCACACTGACGCAGGCTCTGTGGAATCTTGTCTTTCAAGACAATGCAAAACACCAAATGACAGACAGTTTTCAGGACACTGCAAAGTAACACGGCCCCTCAAAAGAGCAGTGAAATCATCTGCGCGTAGCTGGTGTTTTATAGATTTAGCAAGATACCTTTCTCACCAAGAGGGGCTTGTTCTCCTCCAAAATGCACTTTTAACAGTGCTGTGGTATTAAGGTTGAGATTTTGGTCACCCCTCTGCCTCCATGTCTGGATTGGTCAGCCGCCGTCGGACTTGGTGTCTCATCCTGAACATCATCTCAAGACAGGTTTATGTTCTGAGGTCTGGGACCTGTCACTGCAGAGGAGACATCTTTACTGCCAGCATAATCGCTGCTGCTTTCTATATCTTCAAAACCCAAGGCCGCAAACGTCCCTATTTGAGATTTTTTTGCTCCGAATTTCCAAAAGATTGGGTCAAACAGCCATACCACAAAAGCATTTCAAGGTTCAAAGAAGTTGGCTACTGTTGCATGTACACACTGAACAGTAGCCAAAATGATTTTCCATACTGTTCTGTGTATCATAGCCTAATGCACACAATAGGAAAGAATTGTCAGAGGCACATGCTGTTCTGTAAACCATTAAATGGCATATGGGTAGAGTTAAGATGGGGTGCATTGTGATTAATATTATTACTTCCCCCACAAGCTGAGCTCGCAAGCTGCGGCAGTGCACTTTAAAGATGTCTCATTCTGAATCAGACCAAAGTGGCACCCACCACTTAAGAGCTCAATTAAAGGAGTTAGTCGGAGCAGGATGAAACCTCCAATACCACCCAGTAGACTGTGACATCAGCCTCCAGTCAGTCTCCAGTCAGGAACTAAGGCGCTGCGCTTTGCGGACAATAGCATGATATAGCATGCATGGGGGACTGGTGAAATCCATCTCCAGAATATATTCCATGTTTATGACATGACAGAGTGCGAACCTATCAAGTGGCGTGCTGGTGGACTGGCCTGCAGCTTTGCGGGGTTGCATAGCCCAGGATATAGTCGATGTTTCACTCAAACAAACAGACCTCTTTCCGCTGTGAGAGGAAATGTATTTGCCTATATATACACAGCTGCCGGTCATTCACGAGGTGCTGTTTTTAGTCTCATCATCTTGGGCTGAAGAGGAAGGCTTCCTATTAGAAACGACGGAAACACAAATAAATCATGCTCTTAATCAGATGGATGCCCTACTGAAGAACTATTTTCCTCTCACGCATAAACAACATTTAACATTCCAACAAGGCATCAGCATGATGTGATTTGTCACAGGGTTGTCTTAAAAGTCATGTTTTGTGGGAATAGTAAGGGAGGGAATCTTTCAGACGAGGGAGGCTTTGAGTGGAGTTTATCCAGAAGAGGTATTGATACACAGCTTGAATGTTCTGTTTATTTGTGTTTGCACCATCTCTATAATAGTGCCTTTGCTATTACATATTTTATAAGGCAAGCTCTTTACCCTTGAAATGAATGTGCGATCAGATCAATTATAATTGCCACCCATTACAGAAAAATGGAGCAAAAGAGCCTTAATTGACGGTTCGCAGTTTGCATCATTATTAACAGGCACGTTTATGTGTGGATTACATGGATGGTTGTTGATTTTGTCTAATGCATGCAGGTTGTCAGATCGTTTTTTTTGTGTCACATTCCTTCCTCTGAGAGGCAGCAGGATGCTGATTATCAGTGAGGAAGGGAGGGAGAGAGGGATGGATGGAGGGTGGGTGGGTGGGTGGGTTATGGGAGTATTTCCAGCTTCCAGTAAGCAGGCCATGGTTCAAAGACAAGCTGTTGGAGGTTAACGGTGCATATGGTAAATATGGTATATCATATCCAAGTGGGAGAACAATTCTCAAAACCAATCTCCAAATGCACTGGGCAAGACAGAGAGAGAGCGAGAGGAAATGATGTCACGGTGACTTTGAGTTTACTGTCTCTGCAAAGTGCCAAACATAACCTTAACATGGCTGGCCAGTCTTTCAGGGCACCAAAGCTGGATTGCAATATTTAAATGAAATGTTCTGTACTAGTGATACACGGGTACTCAAAGTATAACAATTGAATCAGTCTAATCTTATTCCCCCCCCCCCCCCCCCCCGCCCCCCATTGTTTTGAATAGGAATGCAACATGGCACACATATCTCATATTGCTAACCCTCTTTCCCTGGCCGGGCCCTCTTTGCCTTGGATAAGTGAATAAGTTGACAATAGCATTAGATGGATTGTGCTCCTACATAAACAATGGCACGTTGACCCCCTGACCCCACTCTCCTCTGCTCCCATTCCTAGCCCTGGATGTGTTTCTGGTGGGTGGGTCACATCGCATGGAGGTCGGCGTTGGAGCAACTAGCGCCGACGATGCGTCATGTGACTCCATTGGGGGCGGAGCTGGACAGAGCTTGTTCATTATTAAAAAGTTCCACGTGAACATCGTAATCTGCCGTTTCTTGGCGATGAGCCTCTCCTTGTTAAGGGTCAAGCCAAAGACAGCAGCCTCAGAGGGTTCTGCAGCCATGTTGGAGAGCGATGAGACCGCAGAGAGCCACTGTGTGTCCGTTTGAATGAACTTTGCTGCTAACTGAGTGGGGATTTTTTTTGTGGTGTGTCAATTCCGAGGGCCAGAGACTACTTTGGGGGTTCTGTTTCCAGCCATATGTGTGGAGGACGCCCAGATAGGATCCATTAAGTCAATCATTTGTTGAATCAGGTGTTTTTCTGTCTGGATACAACGACTGCATGGCCGGTACGCGTCTCTGAAGAGTGTGTTAAAAAGGTCTGGTTTCAGGGTTTGCAGTCAGCTACAGTGTTCATTGTGGTAGGCGATCGTGCTTTCTGTCACATAACTGACAAACTCTCATATGGGCTCATGTAAACCGTGTCCTGATCAGTTTTGCACATGTGGTTTTAGAGGGGGGGGGGTGGTTAGAGTCGGGGGGGCCCCATGGCGCGAGACATGTCTACCGGAGAGATCTTCTAACGAGGACGCGGCCTACCTCAGCCTCCAGCTGATGGGCACCTTCCAGTCCAGACTCGCTCCAGGATAAACAAGCTTCGACGTCTGTTTGATTATATTGAGCTGAGTCAAAATTTGTCTCCAGTCGAAAAGGGGGGCGGAAGGAGGGGGTGGCTGTCAGGTGTCAGGACGTGGAGGTGTCAGACATGATGTATGAAGAGGCCCCGCCCGCGCGCCCCCTCTCTTAATGAACTCCCTCAGGGCTATATTAGCAGAGATGCGGTGATAGGGAGGGCTGTGTTGGCTGGACAGCGGATATTACCTTACCTCTGGAAACAGTCCTCCTGCTAATGACAAACAGAAACGACAGGAGGCCGTTTGAAGGGAAGGAAGAGAGATCCTCCTGGAAGGTTGCTTTCCTTCCAGATTCCCCCCGCCCCCCCAGCCACACCTGTTCATACACTCCTCTGGTCTCTACACTGGCTTGTTTTGGGGGGGGCGAAAGCACACACTAAAAACATGCCAAACTCAACTGGCCGTCCAGGTCTGTGGATTCACACTGATGTCATGACAACTACAGAGATTGGCAGCGAGTGTGTGTCTGTGTGTGTGTCTGTGTGTGTGTCTGTGTGTGTCTGTGTGTGTGTGTGTGTGTGTGTGTCTGTGTGTGTTTGTATGTGTGTGTTTGTATGTGTGCTTGGATGTCTGGTATAGCGTTACAGCAGGTGTACCCAGACGTCCTCTGAGGAATCAGACAGCCCTGTCACCGGGTTCCTAGATTGGAATCTGACTCTCAAGTAAAAAAAATGATTTTTCTTTGACTTTGTGTTAAGATTTCACACTGTGGATGGACAAGTGCACATGTGCATTATCAGATTTAGGGTGTAAGTGAGTAAGCATGTGAAAAAGACTGGTGTATAACATCAAACCTTGTCTAAGACTTAGACATGGTGGAACGGGCGTTGTTTATCGTCAAGTGGGCATTAAACCTCTCATATTTCAGGTGTGATACAGTGGCATCGTTCACGTTAAGGACCAAAGTGAGCTTGCCTCTCGGCCCAACACTCTTATTATTTACCTCACACGGAAGCTTGCTCGTTCATTTGGAAAATATGTAATGAACACAATTTGTCAATGTCAGTATCAGCTCTGGTGTTGTGTCTTGGAACAAACAGACACCTCATCTATATCCAACTGTTATATCGCGCACGTTATTTTTTTTGTTCCCGAGACCCCAAAGTGTAATTATATTTCTGCCTTCAAGACTTGTTAATATCAGGCGGAGCATGGAAGATACCTTGTTAGCCACGCTGCATAATCAAAGGACAGCGATGAATTGTTCCGGCTTTGTGTTTGTGCGTGGTGGTTTGTGGGTAGCCGAGGCCAGCGAATCAATTATTGTTTACTTCTGTGACCGGGATACTGTCAAACCTGTCGACTGTTCAACAGGGAATCACCACATGTTGTTTAGGTGAAATAACTCTTCCTCCATTTAGCTATGGTCATCATTCAGTTTCCTGGAGTTAAGTTATATTCAATGTGATTGTTCCTCACAGTCCTAGCTAGCTAACCTGTAGCACGCTGTCTCGTGTTCTGCTGAGTATATTAGATGAGATGAGATATGCATTCTCTTCTGTTACGGACTCATACCATATCCAGGGGTCATTTATAAACAGAATGGGACAGTGACAGACTGAGGAAACATAAAGTTCTTAAAAAAACTGATTTCAGGGAGGGAAGTTTGCTGTAGAATATGAGTTACATGCTGTTTCCAAAACCTCGCCCGTGTTGTAACAGGATATGCTTTTGAAGCCACTTGACACAGCACTGTCATTTGCATTTCCTAGAATAGTACTGATGTGTTTTTCAGAAACCACGAGGAAGAATTGTTTGTTAAATGCGCGCACGGTTGGATGGGGGACATTCCTGAATAAATATGTAGGTTGAGCGGATTTGTGGAAAGGTAGTACTTAGACTTTTGAAGGTGTGGCATTGTTGCACATTGTTAAGGTGGTGTTTTGACTCAAACCAGCTGAATGTGCTTTAGTGCTATAAATGCCTTCATGAACAAAACAGTCATCTGGAAAACACAAATGATTGTAAGTTTGTTTAAAAGTATTTTTGTCTGACATCCAAACTGCAAACAAACAAATTCATGATAGCCAAGCTTTTGGTCCCATGGCCTTTTTTGTTGTTGCTTTGTTTTGGTTTGAATGCTGAGATGAAAGCCTGTCTGGCTCCATCATGTCCATGTCTCCATGGTCATTCAAGTAAATAATTACAATCATTCCTAACATTGCACAAACCTGCAGACTTCTAATTGCCTCAGCTCTCAGTCATCTGGACCAAATACACACAGAGAGATACTGCTAAACCTATTATGGAACAGGAAACCAATATGGAGAAAGATCCATCAGCACCACTTCCACATACGCTAGACACAGACAAGGCTTATGGTTCAGAGGTCAGAGACAGTGTTGGCTCCGTTGACCGCTGACACATCTGGGCTTGCAGTTACGTACGCTGATGTTTCCCAGGGCCCCCTCGGTATCCAACCCTATACCCTCACCGGTGGGCCTGCCTCCCTCCCACCGTCCTCTCGTCTTCTACACGGCCAAAAGGTTTCAGTCCCGACACACACACACACACCCACCCACGTCAACGCAGCTCCTCCGAAACACGGGAACACAATGCACGAAAGAAAGATATCATTTGTTTCCCCCCGCCAACTCTGATCGGCTGCCAACCGAGAAACGAGGGAAAGACAAAGCTCTCTCTTCACTTTCAGCGCCCGCGGGAGCCGAGGTGATACAAACGCGAGTCGGGCCAAGGAGCTTGGGCTCACGCTCACCTGAAATGAGGATGAGGAATGCAGATGGAAGGCAGACCAAGAGAGAAAGAGTGTGAGTGAGAGAGAGAGACGTGCGCTAATTACCAAGGTGATTTACCGGTAGACTCTCATGGAACCTGATGAAATGCAGACCAAGGCCAGTTGGGATACATTTTTCTCTCTAAATTGTCTTTTTTTGCCATCCTTTGGAGATACACTAGGCATATCAGCTCATGTACAGGAGGGACTCAAAACTAAACCCACAGATGTGGCCCAGAAATCCTCCCCTCTGCCCTGCTTAATAGCCACCTAGAGACTGGAAGGGAGGAATTCTCCCTATTTTACATAGAGACTGGAAAAGCTATCATTTAATGGTAGGGGGTGGGTGGGGGGATTCAACTTTCTCCAAGCTCCCCTATTGCTGTGAGTGTGGAGGACTGCCCCCCCACCCCCCCACCCCCTCGCCAGTTCACCACACCAGCTCATTTCGACGCGCAGATAGGGCCGCCACCTCGCTAGGCCCAATTTGACACAACTAATTTAGACCTGGTCTTTTATGACGCCACCAGGAATATATTGCCTCAGCAGGACATACCAATAATGGAGGAGCATCCATCAAACAGACCCTGTGCATACACAGTGTAATAAACCTTATCTCTGGCTGACACGACGCGTCTGACTCAGCCTGCCAGCGAAGGAGACCGTGTGAGCCATGCCATCAGGTCCCGGTTAGCAGTGCATAAATATGCAGTTTAACAGTCAATGACATTTTAATAAGGCAAAGCTGACGGCTCGGGCCCACGCACACAAACATCCGCTTGTTTTGAGAAACGCCCCCCCCCCGCCGCCCCTCCGCCGTAGGAAAACTGCGAGGCGATAGGACGTGCGCGTGGTGTGGCGTTTAAGAAAAGAGCATTGTTTTTTGGGGGGGATATGTATACTGCACCCCCCCCCCCCTGCCCAGACCCCCCACATCCGTCACACAATCGCTCCTCATACACAACCCCTCACACACCGCCCCCAAATTGTCAGACGTGTCTCTGCCCCCCACCCCCTTTAACCCCCCTTAACCCCCCCACCACCATCGCCACCAACCTTAATATTTTCCAGATGCAAAAGGGGATTCAGCTGCTAGTTGTTTTGCCTCTCATCTGCTTTTTTCCCCGTATTATTTAGAGTGCACAGTTTTTGTTGCTGATCGATGTTTCTTTTTTGGGGGGGTTTCGCTGTCTGCTCCACCACCAGCGCCTCTCAAAGTCCTCATTGTGCTCGCGAGCGAGGTGATGTCATGGGCTCCGCGACACCTGGGAAATCCTTGAGCTTATGTCAGAGCAGCTTTGGACGAGGTTTCTCATTGGCTGCTTTGGCAGGCAGCCTGTCACGGATTGGGAGAGGACCTGTTTGTTCGCTATGATTAATGCTGGCGACGGCCGAGCATGTGTGTCGACCCCAGCCAGTCAGAGAGCCAGAGAAGAAGCTGTCTGGACTAAGGGCTGACTATATATGTGGGCACCCGTCCCAAAGTTGAGCTAATGCCACTTTATTTACAAACAGAAGTAGTTAGTCTGCTTTCAAACATGTACAGTAACTGTTGGTCTTGATTAGGTCATAATGAGAACCAAGGTAAACCTAAGTCTGTATGGAACTTTTAACCATCTAGCCAGTAGAGCTATTTATGTAAGCATACACACCTTGTAAATCATCAACATGACTGGATCACAAACTTATGCCAGTAACCCCCCCTTTCTGGGTGGCCTGCCAATCAAATATAATAGCTGCTGTCATTGGGTGGCAGGCTGAGTCCCTCCCACTGGTGGTGGACAGACACACAGGGACTATGGAGGCTCCGACAAAGCTAGGAAAACATGGCTTTTACGGAGGCACACGAACCCCACTTACAACAACACAGACTAGGCTCCTCCCCATGACCACCGCCGCTGTGCGGCTTCTCTGCGGCTGAGCTCCCCCGAGTCTGTGCGCCCTCTGGGATTTCGACGTGATTAGGAGTCTCTCCCCTCACCTACGGAAAGAATGCCATTGGAGTGTCCCAGACTGATCCACAGGCGGAGCAGTTAGCGCTGGTGCCTCTGGTAGCTTGCCGTTTCCACTTGACTCATTGACACCTAATGCAGCAGATCTGGCGAAGCCTCAACGGCACATGAGCCTGCAGCTTACTTTGCTATAAAGAGGTGTAAGTGCTTTATCCATGCGGAGAATGCAGGCTAATGGGTCGGTACCCCAGACGTGAAGCTCACGCTGTGTCACTGTGCCAATCACACGCTTGGGATTGGGTGTTGTGAAGCCTGGACAGGACACAGACATGGACACAGACATGGACACAGACATGGTCACAGACATGGTCACACACATGGTCACAGACATGGACACAGACATGGTCACAGACATGGTCACAGACAGGGTCACAGACATGGTCACAGACATGGTCACAGACAGGGTCACAGACATGGTCACACACATGGTCACAGACATGGACACAGACATGGTCACAGACATGGTCACAGACAGGGTCACAGACATGGTCACAGACATGGACACAGACATGGACACAGACAGGGTCACAGACATGGTCACAGACATGGTCACAGACATGGACACAGACATGGTCACAGACATGGACACAGACAGGGTCACAGACATGGTCACAGACATGGACACAGACAGGGTCACAGACATGGTCACAGACATGGTCACAGACATGGACACAGACATGGTCACAGACATGGTCACAGACATGGACACAGACATGGACACAGACAGGGTCACAGACATGGTCACAGACATGGACACAGACATGGACACAGACAGGGTCACAGACATGGTCACAGACATGGTCACAGACATGGACACAGACAGGGTCACAGACATGGTCACAGACATGGTCACAGACATGGACACAGACAGGGTCACAGACATGGACACAGACATGGTCACAGACATGGTCACAGACACACACACACCAACAAAAACTTATCCGAAATATTCATTAGTAACCATAGTCAATAAAAAGGCATTGTTTTACTGTCCTTCCAATCTTACTGGTATTGCTGGTTACTGGTGAAAGGGATAGTATTTTTATCTAGTATGTGACCATCCGATATTGACCCGGAACACGTGAGGTGCTGATGTTTCACATTGGGAGGATCGCCAGCAGTTTCATTCAGAAGTGGGAATGACTACAACCCCCAACATTATTTCAGACTGCCGGTGTTAAACACGGCATTAAATGATCTGTTCACTGTTACTCATCTGTAACTTGTTATTCTTGGAACATGCAGGAATGTGGTCTGCATCACATCGCACCACATAAAATAGGCACGAGTGGTTTAAAAAGCAGCTTAAAATGTCTCTTATCTTGCCATGTGGAAGCTGTTGTTTCCGTCTGACTGTGAGCGGTTGTGACTAACAATGTACAACAACTCTAGAGTTCAGCTGACAGCAAAACCATAATAAATAAAAAAAATCTACAACGACTGACCGCAGAAGACACATAGACTTCAATATCTGTCACAAAGTGTGTCTTTAAAAAGATGAACGTAACAGATCACTGGAAGGCTGTCAAAACAAATCCAAAATCGGTTTGAGAGAATTCCTTCAGAACGCCAGCCAGGAAATGCAATGTTTAATAACTGTGAATGCGAGCAATAGTGACAGGCCGCAACAGTCGCTTGGAGCTTGGAGCTTGTGGTTCCATTCTTACTGACGTGTTATGACCCAGCTCCACTTGAAACACGCGGGACTGACTGCCGCCCGGGCAAGCCCTGATCATTAGAGGGGTTTGAGATGATGGGGGACTGTTGGATAAGGAGGAGGGCGTGGCAGGATCTACCTTAGATGACCCTTGTCAGTTGTGGGGTGAAGCTAAGTGTGTTGAATTACAGGGGATGGCGTGTGCTTGTGTGTTGTGCGTACTTACCCGTGTGTGCCTACGCTAAGTGCATGCTTGCGTGCGTGTTTGCGTGTGGCAGATAATGACGATGTGCGGGCTGTTTATGTGTGCGCAAGTGCACCCTTGTATCTAACTTTTATGACAGTTTACATTGTGAACTCAGTCCAAAACAGGCTTTTATTGGCGTGACCCAATCCGAGCACCAGGCCCATTAAGAGATCCAAACAGAGACGACAGACGGAAAGACTCCAGGTCCTGTGATACTGCGACCATTAGAGATGTCAGTTCACCCCAAACAAAATGGAAGGCGTTCTATCCAGGGCTGCTTCATGTCACATACAGCTTCCAACTGTCAGCATATGGATTCTCCTGCTTTTCTCTGTTCTACTGTCTTTACTCCCCTCCTCTCCTCTCCTCTCCCTACTCTGCCTTCCTTTCCTCTTCATTCCTCTTCTCTCTTCTCTTCTCTGCCCTGCATGTGTTTCAAAGTTGGAGATATCAGCCCGCCGAAAACTTTGATCCGCACGTGTAAACGCTATGTCATCCCCGTGTGCAGGTAACAGCTAAAGCTAATCCCTGACATGCTAAATGCCTGCATGCTCCGGGGGAACCTTTGATGTGGCGAGTCAGGACACACACCGGTCCAATTACCGCTTCACTTTTATGAGAGGGCAACAACGTTCTTATTGAGAAGCAGGAGGATTTGCCTTTTTCCCCTTTACAATGTGAGGTTTGTTGCCGGGATGAAACAGGGGCGATGAAACGTACTGTAGGGGATTAGGGTTGTGTTCATTAATGTACAGCGCTGCGTCTGGGCATCCCTCTGCTGTTTAACCCTAAACCTCTGGCCCTGGAGGAGCCTGAAATCACATCCCATCCAGCACTAAGGTTTCAGCTACGCTGTTTGAGGTCGGATTTTCTCTGAGGTTTGTGGGGTTTTGGCCTTGGAAATGGTCTGGTTTGCCCAAAGACATTACATGCTGAGCCTTGCAGTATTTGTCCAATATACAGTGTAAGATGTAGAGCATTGAAGTCATGCATATTTCTTGTGTTCACAATAAACGCTTGCTTTTCAAACGCAAAGTATATATTACTGAAACCCAGTGCTCAGACTTTTTCAGTTGAGCCTCCTTTTGAAATATATATTTTCTTTTTCAGCCCTTTACCCTTCTCACTTCATTGAATCGAGCTGAGCAATGTAACGTTTTTCGTACGGTGTCAGATAGTGGTGCAGCAGAACTGAATAGCATTGGGCAGTGTTGGGTAATGTGGAGTAGAATCGCAATAGAAGTAATGATGAATACTGTAGGACAGTGTTGAGTACCGGAGAGCGTCAAGTCGTGTTAGCCTGTACTGAATGGTGTTGGGATGGATGGATAGTATTTTGTAATGTCGGGTGGAGCTGGTGGGGGAGAAGAACTGACAGCGCCTAGATAAACTTTGAGGGGGAGGCTCAGTCAGGAGGACAAGACCCTGGTAGGAAAGCTCTCCAAATCCTATGTTCAAACCCCCTCCACCAAGCCAGAAAAACTGGCAGAGATAAAAAAAAAAAAAGAAGAAGAAGAAGGAAAAAAGAAACAGAAGATCCAAAGCACCAATTTCATTTCCAAAACTCAATCCGCCAGCACGCGGATTTGCATCGCTAATTAGACACGGAGCAACTCGTTCTCTCTCCTCATCTCCTCCCCCCCCCCTCCTCTCTTTGTAGTGACAGCGAAGGAAGGCTGAGCCGTGAGCCCAGACCTCTGAACTGAGCTTATTGCGTCAAAGGAACCAGCGTGCTGCTAATGTAGCCCGCTCTCCAACGGGCACTCCGCTCCCAATGACAGTTTACAAGCTCCCGGTGCCGTTGTTGTGCATGTGCAGTGATGCCCGCGCTCAAAGCTGCTCGTTGGGCGTGTCGTGGCGGTACCGTGGTGAGGGGTGGAGGAGCGGGATTATTTAGATTATGTCTTTCTTCTTCCTCTTGGCTGACGGACCATACAGACTGATTAGTCATCTGAGATGGGCATTAAGAACACACAACACAGTTTCTTGACCACATAATCTCTCTCTCACTCTCTATCCACCCCTCTCTCTTTCTCTCACCCTCCTTCTCTCTCCCTCTCTTTCTCCCTTCTCTCTCTCTCTCTCTCTCTCTCTCTATCCCCCCTTTCCTTTTCTCTCTCCCTCCCTCTCTTTCTCTCTCTTTCTTTTTCTCCCTCCCTCTCTTTCTCTCTCCTCCCTCTCTTTCTCTTTCTTTTTCTCCCTCCCTCTCTCTCTCTCCTCCCTCTCTTTCTCTGTCTTTCTTTTTCTCCTTCCCTCCCTCTATTTATCTCTCCCTCCCTCTCTTTCCCTCTCTCTTATCAGATAGCACATGCTCAGCCTTTCTATCCAGTGAGGAGTGTGAGAACACAGGTCATTACAGGCATTACATTAACTTCAGGGTTAAACGGTCACACACACCGAAAGACAAGGAGTCCGAGAGAAACAGGGATGAATAGGGAATGTGAGAGAGAAAGACAGGGAAGGAGAAGAGATGTAAGTATGGATAGGAAGAAGGAGAGAGATAGAGAGAGAGAGAGAGAGAGAGAGAGAGAGAGAGAGAGAGAGAGAGAGAGAGAGAGAGAGAGAGAGGGCGCGAGAAAACGAAATTGCCCAGAAATTCATCCAAGTGTAAGAGTGTGAAGTCAAATGCATGTCATTCCATAGATGGTGTTTTCTCCAGACCTCTCCCCCTAATTACACTTCACTGCCGAGGAAAATGATGTGAAGCAAGACTCTCCTAATCATAATAGAAACGATAACAGCCAGAACTCATACGTAAATGATCAAAAAGAAGAATGATATTTGGATGGAATGGAACGGCATAATGAGGGTTGAAGAGTTCTGCATCCGACGCAGTAGCAGGCCTAACTTCATCTGGAGGGCAATGCCGTTGGCATGAACAATAGCTTTGCTCTGGATTTAAACACTGTACCGTGATGTAATGCTTTTTTAACGACCGCACGATTCAATGAAGATAAATGCAGTTAGGGGTGCTCTAGCTCTGTTAATCGTGTTATGGAATCAGAGACGCTTTAGTGTTTGGGGGCGGATGGGGGGGACGACGACATTTGCTTTGTTAGGGTATCGTGCGTTAAGGAGCCACTAACTCACATAGATAATCTGCAGTGAAGCACATGACCTCTTCGCACCCGGTGTGTAGTCTCTGCAGAATCCCTTATTGTCGACGCCCTCTGTTGACTCCCTCGGAGCCTCTTTCCTCGTCCCTGTGCCAGCAACGGAACGCGTCCAGACTCCAGGCCTCTCCTGTGGGCCTGCCTGCATGCCTTCAAACTCTCTGCGGTGCTCGGAGTCTTCGCAATGTGTGTTTTCTTAATCGTGCGCAAATTAGCCCCACGTCGGTGATAAAATCCCCCCCTATCCCAGCGCTTTCCTCCTTGGGCCCAGACCGAGGATGGGGGACTGTTGCTGGAAAAACCTGCCTCACCACGACGGCCATTTCTGTTCACCGCGGAGGGAGGAGAGTGCGGTGGTTTACGCACTGTTTGTGTTTGCGTACGTGTCAGAGATCCTCTGAGCTGAGCTCATAAAACTAGCAGGGCCCAGCCAGCGCTCTCCATCCCCCAGGCAGCTCGTCCTCAATTGGCTGGAAGGCAGTACGGGTGCAGGGTATGTACTGGAAGATCGGTCTGGTCTATGGATGATCATGGACACCTGGTGCAGGGTATGTACTGGTGGATCGGTCTGGTCTATGGATGTCATGGACACCTGGTGCAGGGTATGTACTGGTGGATTGGTCCTGATCTACGGCTGGGCTGTAGCCGGCCCCAGACCGACTGACGTGGGACTGGAATGAACTAAAGGCTGTTTCAATCCGGATGAGACCGAGCTTGCCAGGTCTATAAACGATGGACCAAACTTAGTTCAACTCTCCTCCTTGTGCTACTCTCTCTCTGCTCCTCTGCCTTTCTCTCTTTCTGTCTCCTTACCTCTTTCTTACAGACAATTATACCGTATCTATTCATATACTGTACATGTGTATGCTGTATATGTACATACTGTACAATTAGTTTACTCCGGGCAGTGTCCTCTCTCTCTCTCTCTCTCTCTCTCTCTCTCTCTCTCTCTCTCTCTCTCTCTCTCTCTCTCTCTCTCTCTCTCTCTCTCTCTCTCTCTGTCTTCCCCTTTTCTCTCTGCTGTGTCCTTGACTGCTGGACTCCTCATTGTAAACAAGCCAGGGCATTTTGGCATTCCTGAAACAGCTCTGGATTTAATTTTACAACCCAATTAAAGTCTGGCTGTAAATCAGAGGGCCAACACTCTGTTTTCCTTCTCTGTTTCCAGTGGGCACCTCAAGGAGCACTCCCCTGGGCCACAAACCAATATCTGAACTGGTCCCTTTAAAACCAATAAGCCAGGAAAGGGAGTGTTGGGATGGGGGTGCTTACAGGGAGACACCACCCTGAGTGGCTCCTCCACGGCTTGCACGGCAGGCTCGCATTACAGCGTCAACGTGCACACGCACACGCAGACACAAACACACACACACGTACACACAGACAAGCATGCATGTGCACAACACACTGGGTTGCGTTTTAGGCCCCTACAGTACACTGTACGTGTCACCGAACCGGAGAACATTTGATTCACAAGAGAAAGTCGCCAGTGAAATTCCGCTCTCCGCTCTGCCGGTGCCACATTAATCTGGGACGAGATGGAAATGTCACGCAGGGTGGCGGAAGATTGTGTTGGGGGGGGGGGGGGGCATGCCTGGAACAGAGCGAGCAGACAGTAATTGCATCGTCCAATCAATCAAAGGGGATGCACGAGATTGTCCTTTTTCATTATGTAGACAACAGGTTTCTGGAGCCTGTCAGCCATGAGACAGAAATGTGTGTTGATTACTCATCAATAACTGGTGGCAGTGGTGGTCACGATGTCAGGTGATTTGACAATGAATGACTGAATGACTCCGGCACCGCAGCCACTACTGTTTGCATTTCCCCTCTTTAAAAATTAACAAACAGATGTGTCTTTATTGAACTGATTTTTGATAACAGATGCAGCAGAAACAGACTTATAGGAACGAAATACGAAATGTGGAAATGCGCGAGAGAAAACCATGGGACTTCAAACTGACAGTGAGTATTCCAACATGTCACACTTTGTTGAAGCAATAAAAAGAAGGAAAAAAAAACGCACGCACAGCACGCTTCTCTCACATACTTTCCTCGCACGCAGTTTTCCACATGGGATGAATGCGTGATTAATGTGACAAGCACCTTACAGAGACTGGATGACAAAGTGAATTCCCCTCTAGACGACGTGGAAAGAAAATGAGGGCCACGTCCCTCCGAGTGGACTAACGAAAGGCAGCGTTCCGCTGAAGCCAGTCCTCCGGTCTGACTGCACGAGGAGTGATGGCTCCCAACTCCTCCATGAACTTACTAGGATTCCTGTCGTAATGTCGGAGGCCTCACAGAGGGAGGCATGAAACTAATTACAGTTCCAACTCCACTCCAAATGCCAAACAACTGCCAAGCCTCTTGACAAATAAGGGACACAGCCTTTAAACTCTGAGGTCTGTGCTGCAACAGTCTCTGCTGTGTCCATGTTAGGGCTGTGTTTGGCTTTTTGAAACGGGGAAGTTGCCACGGATACAATTCGAAAGGGCAATCAGCAAAGCAGAAATAACCCCAAGCTCTGCTGTGTATCAGAGTTAGAGCCACTGCGAATCCCAAAGCAAGATACAGAACACTGTCCGTGTCTTAGAGCTTGTGTGTTTCGAGCGGGATGCCATAAAAGGTTTCAAAGCTACGGTACCTGGTTTCTCCTTCGCCTTGTAGCCTGAGTGGCTCCTAGTTCAGCTCTGCTGAAGGACCTCAAGATGCCAAGCAGGTGAGCAGGTCAAGCAAGACCTTCTCTCCGTTAAACACTGTATGTATTACCTCAACGACCACTCACTGTAGACAACCATTACAAACATGGAATTGTTGATGTATTACCAGTGCTTGCCAAGGGGAGGCGGTGAGGAGAAGTACTGAACTAACCAGGAGCCCCAAAGTCCTTCTCACCCCCCAGCTTTATTAGCTCGGGTGCCACATTGAATAACCGCTTCATGAGGTGTTTGGTTAGCTTTCCAATTCCACTGTTTTCATCCATGTGTGAAACAGTTGGTGTGTTGTGTTTGTCACGTGTTGTTGCAGCTGTGGCCTCGCTGAGGTAGTTCTGCAGACGGCCTGTCAGGGCAGAAGGGTTCCACCTGCACCGACGCAGAGGCTCCCTCTGTGTTGCTTCGGTGCTGTTTAGAATTCACTCGACATCACTTGACGGGGGAATTGATAACTTGACTTGAGCAACAACATGTGCGTTTTGGCCAGGTTGCCCTTGGAACCCTCGTCCAAGACGTCCTGTTTTTAATCATCTCCGGGCCAAAGTTTCAGCGGTTTGAAAAGTCTCACCCAGAGAGAGACTGAGCCAAAAGGGAAAAAGAAATAGAGAGAATGATGGAGGGACTGAGAGGCAGAAAGAGAGAGAAAGTGAGAGCGAGAGAAAGATGAGAGAGAGAGAGAGAGAGAGAGAGAGAGAGAGAGAGAGAGAGAGAGAGAGAGAGAGAGAGAGAGATTTTGTAGGACACAGACAGACATGGGACTCTTATTAAAACACTTGGGAACTTTGATATTCTCCTCACAAGATGTTTT